>NC_057759.1:1016952-1027798 GCF_004010195.1 Chiloscyllium plagiosum
AAGGTCAATGTTTCTCTAACAATTTCACTTTCAAGCTTGGGCCCGAGGCTTTTAGCACAGTTAGTTCAAAATGAATCAGCTGCTTGCCGAACTTGTACCCTTAATTGGTAGGAGGTAAAAGCAATTTAACTGTTCCAAATCAGCTATAGGTGCACTTTCTTGGGTGTGCACCATCCTGAATACCAACCAATGAGTTCTCTTACTGGGTATCATGTGCTATATTTTGTCCACATAAACAGAAGCTACAATCACCTGTTGGCCTGCATGAGTACAATTTTTAAACATGAACCATTCACTATCCACCAGCAACCACATTAGTATGGCCCCACAATCCATCCTTGTCAATTCCTGCCTCTTAAATTATATATCCTTTTATTTAGATTCTGGATCCTACCCTCTAAATTCAACTACGTGGCTTTTCATCTTCATGGAGAATGGTGCCACATTATGGTCACCCTGCTCCAAAGGATCTTTGCATGACAAGACTGTTAATTTCTCATTGCATCTAGATGAGCCTGTTGTCCAGTTGGTTCTTCAAGGTTAAATAACTATCCCTTTTTGATTCTTCAAGACGATGGCTGACCAACACTTTCTCTATTCTGGATTGGTGGTGCTGGAAGAGCACAGCAGTTCAGGCAGCATCCGAGGAGCAGTAAAATCGACGTTTCGGGCAAAAGCCCCTCATCAGGAATACAGGCAGAGAGCCTGAGGCTTGGAGAGATAAGTGAGGGGTGGGGAGAAAGTAGCGTATTCCAAATTCCAAATTCCTCCGCCGCCGCCGTATCTGCTCCCTGGAGGACCAGTTCCACCACAGAACACACTAGATGGCCTCCTTCTTCAGAGACCGCAATTTTCCTTCCCACGTGTTTAAAGATGCCCTCCAACGCATCTCGTCCACATCCCGCACCTCCGTCCTCAGACCCCACCCCTCCAACCGTAACAAGGACAGAACGTCCCTGGTACTCACCTTCCACCCTACCAACCTTCGCATAAACCAAATCGTCAGTCCACATTTCCGCCACCTCCAAACGGACCCCACCACCAGGGATATATTTCCCTCCCCACCCCTTTCCACCTTCCACAAATACCGTTCCCTCCGTGACTACCTGGTCAGGTCCACGGCCCCCAACAACCCATTCTCCCATCCTGGCATCTTCCACTGCCACCGCAAGAATTGCAATACCTGCGCCCACACCTCCTCCCTCACCTTCATCCAAGGCCCTAAAGGAGCCTTTCACATCCATCAAAGTTTTACCTGCACATCCACCAATATCATTTATTGTATCCGTTGCTCTCAATGCAGTCTCCTATACATTGGGGAGACTGGACTCCTCCTAGTAGAGCGCTTTAGGGAACATCTCCGGGACACCTGCACCAATCAACCCTGTGGCCCAACATTTCAACTCCCCCTCCCACTCTGCAGAGGACATGGAGGTCCTGGGCCTTCTTCACTGCCGCTCCATCACCACCAGACGCCTGGAGGAAGAACGCCTCATATTCTGCCTCGGAACACTTCAACCCCAGGGCATCAATGGGGAGTTCAACAGTTTCCTCATTTCCCCTTTCCCCACCTCACCCCAGTTCCAAACTTCCAGCTCAGCACTGTCCCCATGACTTGTCCTACCTGCCTATTTCTTTTCCACCTATCCACTCCACCCTCCCCACTAACCTATCACCTTCATCCCCTCCCCCACTCACCTATTGTACTCTATGCTACTTTCTCCCCACCCCACCCTCCTCTAGCTTATCTCTCCACGCTACAGGCTCTCTGCCTGTATTCCGGATGAAGGGCTTTTGTCCGAAACGTTGATTTCACTGCTCCTCGGATGCTGCCTCAACTGCGGTGCTCTTCCAGCACAACTAATCCAGAATCTGGTTTCCAGCATCTGCTGTCATTGTTTTTACCTAACACTTTCTCTAGGGCAACTAGGAACAGGCAATAAATACTGGCCAGCCAGTGACACCCACATCCTTCAAAACAAATTTAAAAATACACATACACATACTCACGAAAACATTCCATCATTTTGTTTTGTCGATGTCTATGTCAATTAAAGTCACCTAAGATTACAGTTGCACGGTTATTGCAAGAATCTCTGATGCCTTGCTGCATATCTGATTACGCTTGTAGGAAGGCTAATGGAACGGTAATTCATTATTACAAGAGGATTTGAGTACAGGAGCAGTTAAGTTTTGTTTCAAATGCATAGGACTTTGGTTAGGCTGTATCTGCAGGTCTGTGTGCAGTTTGGGTCTCCTTATGTCAGGAAATATGCTATTTTCCTGTAGCGAGAGAGCCATGAAGATTCACCAGACTTGCCCCTGGGATGGGGCCAACATCATATGAAGAGCCAGTGGGCAAACTGGGCCTGCATTGTCTTGGCATTCCACGGATGAGCGATGATATCATTGAAAATAAAGTAACACAATTCTTAAAGAGACATGTTACCTATAGGTTGAATATTTGCTGGTTGGGGGAAGATGAGAACTGGGCAGAATTGTAAAATAAGTGTAATTTGAAAGATGAGGGTTTATTTTGTTTTGCTCAGTAGATTGTAATCTACCTGCAGGGTGCTAGGGTCACTCCATCACTGTGTATGTTTAAGGTAGAGGCTGATAAATTTCTCATTACCAATCTTTAAGTAGGTTATGGGATGGAGTGTGTAAATGCATTGTAGTTGCTCGATCAGCCATTGTCGTACTCAATGGGACAGCAGGTTGATGGGGATGAACGGCCCACTCCCGTTATTACGTTCCTCTGTTACGAAAGCAACGGATCTGGTTGCTTTTCTCTCAGAAATACACTCAAGTACTTTCCTTCCCTAACAATGAAACGCTGCTCGGAAATGCACAATTTATACATCTGTTGGCTCAAAAGCCTGTTCTCTGAATTGATGCAGTGGCCATGAAAAAGTAGTTATAGTGTTATAGAGATAGACAGCATGGAAACAGACCCTTAGGTCGAATTTGCCTATGCCAACAGATATTCTAAATCAACCTAGTCCCCTTTGCCAGTACTTGGCCCATATTGCTGTCACCATTCCTATTCACATTCCCATACAGATGCCTTTTAAATGTTGTAATTGTAACAGCCTCCACCACTTTCTCTGGCAGCTTATTTACATTGCACCATCCTTTGCATGAAACAAGTTGCCCCTTAAGTCCCCTTTAAACTTTGCTTCTCTTACCCTAAACCTATGCCTTCTAGTTTTGATCAACTACCCTTCCCCCCAAACTACCACCATTCCAGGGAAAAGATTTTGTCTACTTACCATATCAATGCCAATGATGATCTTATAACCTCCATAAGATCACCGCTCAACCACTGACGTTTCAGAACAAACAGCCCCAGCCTACTCAGCCTCTTCCTATAGCTCAAATCCTCTAATCCTGGCAATATCCTTGTAAATCCTTTCTGAACCCTTTCAAACTTCACAAAATCCTTCCTGTAGGAGGGAGACCAGATTGCATGCAATATGGCGAAAGTATGAGATTATGCTACATCTGTCCTTTCTCTCAAGGAGGGATTGAAGTTTTATCAACGATTGAATCAAGCTTCATCAAAGCAAGTATTTCCAGTAAATAAATCTGACAAATATGTGTTTCTGTAAATGAAAGCTGCAGCCCATTTTAATTTAACTTTAGGACTCGAAAAGCAGCGTTAGCAACTTTTTTTATTTCTCATATATTACAAGTAAGCTGGAGTGTAACGGTAGAAATGTGAAGAAAGGTAGATAGATAGATAGATAGATAGATAGATAGATAGATAGATAGATAGATAGATAGATAGATAGGTGGATGACAGATAGATGGATGGATAGGACATTTGAATCATACATTTAATATCGTTTTTCATAATAGAGTACATATACATCAAAATTGCACGATTTCGTTCAGACTGTTACTGCTGAGCCCTGGTTTAATGTGCATGTCTTCCTTTCTTATCTTCACATACCTACCCATCGTTGAAAAAAAAATAATGAAATGAAAAGATTTTTTGTCGAACATCATGCTGCAAATAGAATTAACCCAGAGATGTTAAAAAAGTTAGACACAAGATTAAATTACAAACGCTAAATCTTCACCTTTGGTGAAAAAGTAATGCACTAATTCGACAACAACTCAATTGAAATAACTTTCAAGTAATACACTAAAATTCTACACCATCTGACAATGCTTCCCGCTAAATTTGAGTCAGAATTCAGACGCATATAAATCATTTTCGGTGTTACTTACACCATTATTTTCATGGAAGGGAAAATCGAGCTAATATTTACATATAACTCCTTGTGTCAAGAAGGGAAATGAAAGCTCATGCGTATTACTGAGAGATAAAGAAGTTAGCTTTGTCTGACAGTGAGAATCAGCAGACATGCACACATATCAGCAATGCCTACTGTCACCACCCCTAGCGTTCACAGAGCAGAATCACAGATTGGAACAGTGCAATCAGATCATTTACCAGGGAAAGATTATTTTATGGTCAAATACTGTCAAAAGGAGGCAGGGGTGATTCCCTCAATCCTGCACCTTGGATAATGGTTCATTTCTTTCCTCTCTTGAATTTATCTACACCCATGTGCCCATTAATTAAATAATCTGGGTCAAATACCCGCTAGCAGATGGTATTAAGTTCTGGAAATGGTTGAGGCGGGTACATTGACAACATTTAGAAGGCATTTGGACAATTACATAGATAGTAAAGGTTTGGAAGGATATGGGCCTAGTGCAGGGAAATGGGGCTAGAGTGGCTGGACATCTTGGTCAGCGTGGAGCACATTGAACTGAAGGGCCTGTCTCCATGTTGTAGGACCCTAAAGCCGAAACAATCTTTCAGGTGAAGCAGCATTTCAACTGTACCTCCTCCAATATTATTTATTGAACTCGCTGCACCCAATGTGGCCTACTCTACATTGGTGAAACCAAACATAGACAAGATTGACACTTTACAGAACACCTCCAGTGTGTGCACAAACAGGACCCCAACTTTTTTGGAAGCCAGTCATTTTAACACAGGTCACATGTCCATGTGTTCTTCCTCGGCTTGTTGCAATGTTCCAGTGAATCACAATGCAAACTGAAGGAACAACGTCTCATCTTCAGACTAGGCACTTTACAATGGTTTGGAATTAATGGTGAGCTCAATACCTTCAAATTGTGAACCCACTCCCTCCCGTTGTCTTAGCTAGTTACATTCTGTTATTATGTCATCTCTCCCCTCCCACCCCCTCATGCTGTCTGCAACCATCTCCTGCCCCCCCCCCCCCCCCCCCCCCCCCCCCCCCCCCCCCCCTTTCCCCCCCCCCCCCCACCCCCCCCCCCCCCCCCCCTTGCAACAATTTCCATAAATACCCCTTGGCACAAATGGTAAAATCAAACACAGGTTCTCCGGGGACAGATGTCAGACTGAGGGAGGATCAGCATGGACCTGCTTTTTTTGGTGCAGCAGCTTCACAATGACTGCTTGCTAAAACGAAACCAAACCAGAGTAAAGCTGAGCTGGGAGAACTGACCACTCTCCTTTCATTGTACAAGTATTCTTACCTAACGACTTGAAAGTCTTTTTCATGAGGCAGTATCTGTTAGCTCGAATCAAATTGACCCGAGAACCTTTCAAACCTGGACTTACCTGCAATCTCTGTTTTTCCAACATCTCTGAAAAAAATGCCAAGGACAGCATCGTCAAATGAGACACACCATTCCTGAGGAGGACCTTATGCTCAAAACGTTGACTCCCCTGCTCCTCAGATGCTGCTTGAACTGCTGCGAATCTCTAGCACCACACGCTTCAACATACCATTGTTCAGCCATTCTCACATTTGAATCACTTAATGTGAACTACGAACATATATTCTCCAATAGCACTCTATACCCAGACCCCCATAGTACCCCTTCCAAACCATAACATAAATGCTGAGCCCGCCACACCTCTCCAGCTCTGATGGACAGTCATCTAAACTCCAAGCATTAGCTTGTTCTCTCTCCATTGATGCTGCCTGACCCATTGTGATTTCCAGCATTGGCTGTTTTCAGTAAGAAATATTGTGCTCTCATTCTCTCTCTCTCTCTCTCTCTCTGTCTCTCTCTCTCTCTGTCTCTGTCTCTCTCTGTCTCTCTCTTTCTCTCTCTCTGTGCGTGTGTGTGGAAGAGAGGGAGAGAAAGACAGAGAAAGAAGATGATCAACCTCAATTCAGATACTTTAGCATTCCCTGCACACTCCCACATATACACGCACGTGCGTGCACACCCACACAAATATACAGACACACACGCGTGCACATGCACACACATGCATACACACACATGCGTGCACATACACACATGCGCACACACAAAACGTTGATAGAGTTCCTTTTGGAATGCCATGCTTCTGGGAATTCTCGTGCATGTCTTTGTTTGGCCTGGCCTAGGATGGATGAGTTGTCCCAGTCGAAGTGGTGTCCTTCCTCATCCGTATGTTAGGATACTAGTGAGGGTAGGGCATGTCGTTTTGTGGCTCGTTGATGTTCATGTATCCTATCAACAAACACATTATCTTGGATCTTATTTACCACCCACTGAGAAAAACAATATGAAATGACATCACCAGAGGAAATGATGTCTCCACAGGAAATTACATCATCAACCCAAGGAAACACAGACATATAAATCGAAAGTGGGCTACACCACCAATGCTTCATCCAGAGGCTCAGTGAAGATGTTACCTAGTATGGTGACAAACTGTCTGAAAATGAACCTTCCAGTTCAGCGAGCAAACCTACATCCAATACCTCAACCTGAGCTACGAATCTTCTCAAAACCAGTTAAATTTTAATTCCACAATTATATTTATTCAAAACTTTTTCTTTATGGATTTTGTTAATTTTTGTTGTATGGGAGGCACGGTGGTGCAGTGGCTTGCACTGCTGCCCCACAGCACCAGAGACCCGGGTTCAGTTCCTGCCTCAGGCAACTGCCTGTGTGGAGTTTCCACGTTCTCCCCGTGTCTGAGTGGGTTTCCTTGGGGTGCTCCGGTTTCCTCCCACAGTCCAAAGATGTGCAGGTTAGGTGAATTGGCCATGTTAAATTGCCCGTAGTGTTAGATGCATTAGTCAGGGGTGAGTGTAGTGGAATGTGTCTGGGTGGGTTGCTCTTCAGAGGGTCGGTGTGGACTTGTTGGGCCGAAGGGCCTGTTTCCACACTCTAGGGAATCTAATCTAATCTCATGAGATGTCGAAGGAGTCGATCGGCAGAGAGAGGGAAAACACTGAGATTTTCTGACTGATTCCCAACAGGATGGTTCAATTTCCTTCCATTCTAGTTAATCGTTCTTCTCCCATTGTTAGCTTCACAGACCCGAACGGAAGTATTTGAAAACATAACGGCAATTTACTCCTGTACTACATCGCAGTTGTAAACTGAACTTGATTGTTGTCACAGAGTCCTATAGCATGGAGACGAGCCCTTTGGCCCAAACTAGTCCATGCTGTCCACAATGTCCGGCCAGGCTAACCTCATTTCCCTGCACTTGGCCCATATCCTTCTGTGCTTTCCTATCCTTATCTTGTGTTGACAATGCTGCATCAACTGTCGTCTGTCTGAAACGGTAAATCAGATATGTAAGACAAATTTCTGAGAGAAACAAATATAATGTGAATTAGAACCATAATTTTCAATAGGCCAAGAAACTGGGGAGAAGGTATGTGTGTGTGTGTGTGTGTGTGTCTGTGTGTGTGTGAGAGAGAGAGAGAGAGAGAAAGAGAGAGAGAGTCAGCGAGAGAGAGTCTGTGAGAGAGAGACAGGGAGCGAGAGAGAGAGTTAAACAAACAATGAAAGGCAGAGAAGGGGAATGAGACAGTGTGAGTTGGGCCATCGTATGAACCATAGCATTAATTTATTGAGTAACAGGAGATGGTGCAATATCTGTGATGGTCGGAGTGAATTTCGAAATGTAAGGTGTTTTTATTGCGTATGAGTTTGAAGCAATATGGAATTTCACAGGCTGAATATTTTTAGAAACAAATCAAACATGATACAAATGAACCACAAAACAGACCGTGCTGGCTTAATGGCACTGACGTTTGTTATCTGATACTACATTTCAATGGATATCAAAAAAACGCATGACCCTAATGTAACAGGTGCCCACACAGCACTAAAAGTAGAGAATCGGACCACTTAGATGATGCATGAGCAAGTTCTATTAAGGAGAGAAAATCTTCTGTTGTTTTCTGAAGTTTACTGTCAGGCTCTTTAGATATTTGAGGGCACTCTTCACCTATGCTCTGTATTTATTCTGAGTTCCGGAATAAATAAATGGGCTGATAGAAGAACTCAAATGCTGAAGTATGATTCCGATTTCTTGCAGACTGAAGTTTGATTCGTTGGAATTGTTTCTGGGAAAATAACTGACTCTCGCAATGCTGACGTACAGGAAAGTTATGAGACCCAAATTCATAAGAGTATGAAGTTGCCTGAGATGGTGAAAAGTAAAACAATAGACTTTCTGCGGTTCCCTATCTCAGGGTCACATTTATCTCCATTGCTCTGGATCCGTCGTCTCCTGCGAGCTTTACTGGCCGCTAGAATGTGCCTGACAGTCCGAGCATTGAGCAGCAGAATCAACGTGAATGCGAGACAAGGTGTTAAAGTATAAAGAATCAGGTGATATGCTACCCAAGCTGATGATGTATAAAATATGATTTTAACCTGCAAAACCAGGGTGTATTGTTAATTATGTACAAAGGTTCAAATATTAAATACAGAAAAGAACATATAAAACAGCACACTATGAAGACCACTCCAATTACATATGCCGCCGTTTTCTCTGTGCAATACTCCTCTTTTATCTCCTGGCAACAAATAACTATAAATCGATCAAAAGTGAAAGCCACTGTTAGCCAGATGGAGCTGCCTAATGCTACAATGTTGAAGACAGAAACTGCATAATGGTGTAATAGAAAGGAAACTGACCGGGAAGTAAATACCACAAATCCTGTTTAATATCACGGCGGCAAAAATGACAAGAAGATCGGATACTGCCATCGATATCAGGTACCGAGTGACACATCTAGAGAGCCCGCATCTTCCTTGGGACAGAACCGCAATGGCCTCCATGTCAGCTGTAACATACACACATAATGAAATGGGTGAGCATACAGAAAACGAGGGAAAGTGTATCTGCGTGCTTTGTTGAGGGTAGGAATGGTGGGAATGGGAGGTCAGGAGGAGGACTGGTTGGGATAGCAAATAAAAACCTACCTATTCAAAAGACAGATTTTATGTGGTTTTCTAAAGATCAATCTCCAATACTCATTTGAATACTAACACTTTCCCAGCGTGTATGGTTTCTTTGCTGGCAATATGCATGCTCATTAATCTGTGTGTACTGACTGTTTTCCCTCCCACCTGTTCTTTCATACTTCTCAGTCCCTTTTATTAATACAACTACATAATACATATTGATAAAAAAGAGTTAAAATAAAAATAATTTTATTGGTTTATATTTAAAGATGAGTTACAAGCTTCAAACAGAAAAAGGAAACGTATTTTAAAAATCTTTATAATGGCAGTAAACTCACATTAATATGAAACAATGAAATTTTAGTTCGTTTGATAGTTATGTGCTATTCCTATAAGATATTCCAAACAATCTTATCACCATTTCAAACACGCATACATACGTTGAACGCTACTTATTTGGTAGAAGCATATACAATATTGGATGAACCGCATCAAGTCTTTTTGCTAAAATGTTTGAAATGGTGAAGAGTTTGTTTGGAATATCTTAGGCGAATAGCACATAACTATCAAATGATCTAAAATTTCATTGCTTAATATTAAGTGGAAAAACGCTACCATCGATATTCAAAATATACGACTTATTTGCGGTGGCGAATCGTCTTCAGTGGTCAATGGGCGGTGGCTAAGCGTCCTCAGTGGTCAAAGGACAGTGGCTAATCTTCGGCGGCGAATCTGCTGTGGCGAATGGTCCCATCCCAGAGTTTATTAGCATGGAACTTAATAAGAATAGTGAACATACCGTATTTTTTTTTTAAATGAAGACTCGAATTCCTTTTCCATTGCATTCTGCAAAGGGGCGGAAACACCCTGCTCCCAGTCTGGATGGCAAAATGATTAACTTATGAATATACGGCAATGAACCTGTTCTAAAATATATTGAGAGGTTAAAAAAAAGCTGCAGATGTTGGAATGCAAGGTAGACAAGCAGGAGGCTGGAAGAACACTGCAGGTCAGACAGCATCAGACGGTGGAGTAGTGGACGGTCGGTTGAAACCTTTCTTCACAAGCATCCTGAAGAAGGATTACACACAAAAGCTTGACTTCTCCACGCGGAAATATATTCAAACAGACAAAGAGGAACGGGTTGTTAGCCTTCTGTAAAAGTTGACTGTCACGATTGATAACTCTCCATGATTATTCCTGGAGCATACTTGGGAAGTCACGTACTCTACTTGGTGCAGAGTTGAACCACGGGAGGTGGCAGAATTTGGTCCTCAGTGGTCAAAGGACAGTGGCTAATCTTCGGCGTCGAATCTGCTGTGGCGAATGGTCCCATCCCAGAGTTTATTAGCATGGAACTTAATAAGAATAGTGAACATACCGTATTTTTTTTTTAAATGAAGACTCGAATTCCTTTTCCATTGCATTCTGCAAAGGGGCGGAAACACCCTGCTCCCAGTCTGGAAGGCAAAATGATTAACTTATGAACATACGGCAATGAACCTGTTCTAAAATATATTGAGAGGTTAAAAAAAAACTGCAGATGTTGGAATGCAAGGTAGACAAGCAGGAGGCTGGAAGAACACTGCAGGTCAGACAGCATCAGACGGTGGAGTAGTGGACG
>NC_057759.1:1027981-1036408 GCF_004010195.1 Chiloscyllium plagiosum
TAAATGAAATAATTTCAAATAGGGAGATACGTTCAAAACAACCGTTGACACATAAATAACAGTGGATCTTCATTTCCACTTTAATGTGTGTGACAAATTCCTCATTCTAAATGGGCAATAAACAATTAAACTATAAAAAGATATACTGTCAATTCATAAGCAAATGTGCAATTTGTGGAATTCAATGCAGATAGAAAAGACCAGATAATATCATTAATGTGAACACCTTAGTTTTGTGAAGAAACCGTGCACAGAAGAGTTGACGTCATACTGGTAAAGGGAGAACATGGAACACGAACAAGAAAAAAATTAAACTGGAAATCTATACACTTAAAGCAGTAAAAATTGATACAGTAAAAGTGGGAAGTATGTCAACTCAACGATGAGTACGTGACTGCTTTTCTTTTAACAGATAAGCTGTCGCTTTAAAATGAAACAAACATATGCGGCAGTGAGTCAGTAAAACCGTGATTACGTCAAACAGTGCCCAACTTCTTTGATTTACCTGGAACTCCAATCGCTGCAACCATAGGATAGTAAATAGCAGACCCAAGGCCTTTTGGTATTCTGTGCATTTCTTTAGAAATGTGAGCTCTGCAGTTCATGGAAATAATCCAACATAGATAGTTAATGCCAAACACAAGGATTCCAATTGAAACAAACATAACTATGAAGTTGCTGACAATCTCATGTTTATTGTTTTGAAAAATTACATTTGGCTTTTAAAAAGTCGCACATGCATTTACGACGGGGGCCCATAGACCATCCCATGACATCAGATATGCTTCATTCATATTTATTATAAAAGAATAAAAAATGAATTAGCCCCATTGGTTCAACTGGCATTTGTTCAATAGAAAATTATTGACATAAGGGCCTTCCTGCCGAGTTAAGTGGTTTGAGCATCATGCATAACTGACCAGAGATATCTGGTTCCTCAATGAAAGACGGTCTTTGCTGACATCCGAAACGCTGTGTGCGCACTCATTCAGGGATGTCCATGAACAGAGCTCCATTCCCGTTTTGTGACGTGAAATTTCTATGAAGACACACAAAAGAAGCACTACACAGCGGCCGAGAAGTTGTGATGTCACTGAGCAAGTAATCCAAAGCCTTGATATGATGATGCTGTACCGGTTTGTGTCTAAACGCCATCATGAGATGTAGGGAAATTTGAATTCAGTAAAAATCCAAAGTCGAAAGCCAGCAGAATGTTGATTTTTAAAATAAATCTGATTCACTCATGTATTTCCAGGAAAGATTTTATTTGTTCTGAACATTGATTTTTACATGCAATAAGATGCAATCGAGGTTTGCATCCATAATTCCCACTGCTTCGCCGACCATCAGATGAAATGTAAATTCATGACCTATACTTCTTGTTCACCTCCAAGGAAAAGTCCGTCTGGTACAATGTTGAGACTAATCCTCAATGAACAGCGTCAAATCAGAATATCCAACAAACAACATGGATTTTGTCTTCTTTGAAAACTGTTTCCCACGGTTTCCAGCACTATAACAATGACATAATTTCAAAACTGTCTGATTAATAACAGAGATCTATGTAGCACCAATTGCTGTGAAAGGTGCAATGTACTCGCGGCAACTTCTGGTTCTTTCTTCCTCGATTATCATTGCCTATAAAGTAATAGTGTGACACCAGTTTATCAGCGAGTGGTACATCCTTCCCTGACACAATCTCCACCAATATTCAAATCATTCATCCCACAAATGCTAATCGAATAACTACACTATTATTTCAAAAAATAAATGTTGGAAAGCATTGCACTGCGTTAATGTCAAGTATATTCGATAAAACAGTTTGTTGAATTTCCAGAGAAGAATGATTGGCTTTGAGTTGAATTGCTTTCAAAGAAACATCTTGTGGGAGGCAACACGAAAATCCGGAATCTGCATGCTACCATCGGTGCTTTTTGGTACTGACAGTAAGAGCGAATTCAGATTATTAAACTAGTTGTTTTCTTGGTTCAGTTATTGTTTTCTTCCTCCATTGTTTAATGAAATTGTGGGTTTTCAATTTAATTACTGATCTAGACGTCACCTAGCCCTGTTGTAAATTGTTGTGACAGAAATGCTCAGTTGGAATAGAAGCCTGTTCAGAAAAAGGTATGAGCCATATCACTCACTCATGCTATGGGTCAGACCAGAACCCGTCAAAACATTTCAAGAAAGTAGCTTAGGCCCTAACTTTGCCCGTTGTTTTAACCCAGTGTAGAGTGGATGTTCCTGGAAATATGCAGCCGACCAAACCACTTAGTTTTAAATGAATCAGAATTTATTTGGACATTTATGGAAAGAAATACATACACAAGAAAACAGAATATAGACTAACTCAACAATTGAAAAACTCAGAGGAGAAAGTGAGGTCTGCAGATGCTGGAGATCAAAGTTGAAGCTTTATTGCTGGAACAGCACAGCAGGTCAGGCAGCATCCAGGGAACAGGAGATTCGACGTTTCGGGCACAGGCCCTTCTTCAGGAATGAGCAGAGAGTGTTCAGCAGGAGAAGATAAAAGGTAGGGAGGAGGGACTTGGAGGAGGGGCGGGGGAAATGTGATAGGTGGAAAGAGGCCAAGGTGAGGGTGATAGGGCGGAGTAGGATGGAGGCGGAGAGGACAAGAAGAAGACTGCAGGACAGGAAGGCGGTGCCGGGCTGGAAGGACCCGGCTGAGACAAGGTGGGGGGAGGGGGGATGAAGAAACTGGTGAAGTCCAAGTTCATCCCCTGCGGTTGGAGGGTTCCCAGTCGGAAGATAAGACGCTCCTCCTCCAACCGTCGCGTTGTTGTGGTTTGGCGGTGGATGAGTCCAATGACCTGCATATCCTCGGTGGAGTGGGAGGGGGAGTTGAAATGCTGTGCTACAGGGTGATTGGGTTGGTTCGTCCAGGTGGCCCAGAGGTGCTCCCTGAATCGCTCCGCAAGTAGGCGGCCTGTCTCCCCAATATAGAGGAGGCCACACCGGCTGCAGCGGATGCAGTAGATGATGTGGGTGGAGGTGCAGGTGAATCTGTGGCGGATATGGAAGTTTCCCTTGGGGCCTTGAAGAGAAGTGAGGGGGGAGGTGTGGGCGCAAATGTTGCACCTCCTGCGGTTGCAAGGGAAGGTCCTTCTTCAAGGACCGCAATTTCCCCCCCGACGTGGGCGGCGGTGCCCTCCCCCGCATCTCCTCCACTTCCCGCTCCTCCGCCCTTGAGCCCCGCCCCCCCAACCGCCACCAGGACAGAACCCCACTGGCCCCCACCTACCACCCCACCAACCCCCATGTACAGCGCATCATCCGCCGTCACGTCCGCCACCTCCAAACAGACCCCAGCACCAAGGATATATTTCCCTACCCTCCCCTATCAGCTTTCCGTAGAGACCACTCCCTACGCGACTCCCTTGACAGATCCACACCCCCCACCGACCCAACCAACACTCCCGGCACCTTCCCAAATGCACAGACAAATGTTCAAAACGTTACATAGTAGACATGGGGATTTGCACACAAGTATTAAAATTTGTTATTCCCCTCTGAAATACGAACAAAAAGCTATCACCAATTACTGTGAAGCACAACCTTGGCTCATGAATGCTCTATAATCAAGGCAACCTGCCATCCTTACGTCTTCTGTGTGCAAGTGATTGTTGACCAACGTCAATCTATGGAAGGTAAATATCCACATGAAAAGGCTGAGGATGGCATTGATTGAAGGCGCAATTAGACATTGGAAATAATTCTAACTTTAATAGCGACGCCGACATACCAGGAGGAAGTGAGAATAAACAGTTACAGGGAAAGTTAATAAGAGAATGTCCATCGTCACAGAAATCGTGCTTTGTGCTTTATTTTAATCAGTAACAGCTAATTCAGAGGGGTGACGTAAATTATATAACAGCCGTTTGAATACTTAATTAGTTGTGGATTAGAAACAATAAATGTAAAATATCCGGCTAATATGTGCTAAGAATACTAATTTTGTTGAATGTTCAGAAGCAATTAACCCCTTCCATGACGGTATTCCTGTAAATCCACTTCACATCATTTTACGTCCCACTCCAATGAAGTTAGATGACGCGCAATTACCTAGTCCACTTTTTGTTTCCAAATGGGTAATCTGAATGGGTAACTGAAACCACCTTGAACACTTCTCAATATATCCTGCAAGGTTGTCATGTTTACTAACCTAAGGACAAGATTGTGTATTGGGTTGAAAATCTGGAGTGAGACCAAAGGAATATGTCCGTGCTTGTTTCTCTCTTAAAGAGACAGACGAGATGGGAGATTGCGACGTTGTCTTGGATTGCAAAAGTGTGGTGAGACATTGGATGTAATCATCGCGGGAGATACTGCATGATGATCTGGAGTGCACTGCTTTTGTCTCCAATTGGGTGCATTAAAAAAAACTATTAATTTGTGGGCTGCGGGTGTCACTGGTCTGCAGTCCCCACGTTCACGGTAATGACTAAAAGTCATTGCATGTCAATCCATCAGGACCGCAAAAAGTTTCGGCTCTGATTCTGTGAGATGGACCAAAGTATGTTGGTTCCTGTTTCAATATGTTTGCAGCATCATAGGACTGGATGATAAAGCCTAATGTTGCAGCGCACTGAGTGTGGAGCCTGAAACAGTTATATTGCCTGGAAACAGGAATTCACGGCGGGCAGGGCCTGTACACGCGTCTGTGTGCGGCTGAAGCTACTGCCATGCAGAAACCCGAGGAATCCCTGCCCTTGGACAAACCGTGGAATTGTGGCAACTTGCTTGTCCTTTCTGCACTGGAGACTTATGGGTGCAATCACACTAGAGAGAGACAGTTCTCCTGCACCGAATGTGGGAAGGGCTTTACCCAAGCTCCCAAGCCTCCCACCTGCTTTCCCACTGGCAGGTCCACACTGGGACTGGTGGTCCAAATGCCCCGTGTGCAGGAATTGCTTTACCCAAGCCTGCTAACTGCTGTCACACCAGCAGGTCCACACTGGGACTGGGGTGACCTGCCCTGCACTTGTAGAGGCACCAAAAGGGGCGGCAGGGCTCCCAGCAATTAGATTCCACCGGTGTCGCTGCTGTAGGTCTCTCCAAGGACTGAACCTCCTGCCCATTCACACAGTGGGTGCAGTATGAGAGTTTGTGGGCATTTCTTTTTGTTTTCTGTAGGATCCCACAGTGCTCAGGGGTGGCACAGTGACTCTGTGGTTGGTCCTGCTGTCTCACAGCGCCAGGGACACGGGCTCGATTCCACCGTCGGGCCGAATGTCTGAATGAAGTTTGCATGTTCTCCCTTTGTGTCTGCGTGGCTTTTGTTTGAGTGCTCTGGTTTTCTCCTACAGTCCAAAAATATACCGGTTAGGGTGAATTGGCCAAGCTACGTTGCCCACAGTGTTCAGGGATGTGCACGTGTGGTGCATCATTCAAGAGTAAATGTAGGTTAATAGGATAGGAGAATTGGTCTGGGTGGGTTAATCTTATGACAGACAGTGTGGACTTGTTGGTCTGACGGGCCTGTTTCCACGCTGTCAGCATTCTATTATTCTGTGCACTTTGCTTCCATTTGGCGCTGCTGCTCAGGACTGCCTGTTCCCACTGAAACGATCTGCAGAAACTTGAGACCACAAGACCATAAGAGCAAAAGTTAGGATATTTGGCCCATCGAGTCTGCTCGGCCATCACTGGAGACAAAAAGAGGACCGCAGATGTTGGAATCCAAAGTAGGCAGGTGGGAGGCTGGGAGAACACAGTAAACCAGACAGCACCAACAGGTGGAGAAGTCAGAGTTTGCAGTATTAACCCTTTTACCTGAAACATTCACTTCTCCAATTTCAAATCTTTCCCACGATGATGCCAGGGATTGCAGTGTTTAAGCAAGAGGGAGAGGTTGAATAGGTTGGGGATTTTTTTCACTGAAGCGTCAGATTCTGAGTGTTGACCTTGTGGAGGTTTATAAAATCATGAGGGGCATGGATAAGGTAAATAGACAAGGGTATGGGGCATCCAGAACTAGAGAGCAAAGGCTTCTGGTAAGTGGGATGAGATTTAAAAGAGATTTAGGGTGCAACATTTTCACACAAAGGGTGGTGCATGTATGGAATAAGCTGCCAGAGGAAGTGATGGATGCTGGTGTAACTACAACGTTTAAAAGACATCTGGATGGGCATATGAATAGGAAGAGTTGGTAGGGATATGGCCAATTGCTGGCAAATGGAACTAAATTAGGTTAAAATGTCTGGTTGGGATTGATGAGTTGGACCAACTCTGTTTCAGTGCTGTTCATCTCCCTGACTCTATGACCCTATTACCATTCAATCATAGCTGATAAATTTCTCCACACCACTCTCCTGCTTTTTCCTTGTAACCTTTGATCAGCAATCAAGAACCTCTCCACCTCCATCTTCAATATACTCAATGGGTCTTGCCTTGCCCAGAGCTGGCAACTGGTTGATTGTTGGGCTTTTGCCCAAAACGTTGATTTTCCTGCACCTCAGATGCTGCCTGACCTGTTGTGCTTTTCCAGTACCACTCTAATCTTGACACTAATCTCTAGAATCTGCAGTACTCAGCTCCGCTTGTGGATTTAGTAAGTCGAGAGAAAACTGTTTTGAAGCAGACAGCCACAGAGAATGTTAATTCTCCTTTTAAACAAAAAGAGGAAAATCGCTGTTGACCGGCTGCTGCAGATTTTGGAAGCTTTGAAAACCAGCTGTTTGACTCGAGTATTTTTCTATCCAGTTAAAGAATTCTTGTCACTTTCTGGGAATGAGTCCCAGGTTGTAAGAAATAGATGTATACTTCATGGCGTCCATTCACGTTCTGCAATGACTACGGAGTTTGATATAGAGTTATGTGCCTGCAAACAACTCATCATCCAAGGTTTTCCCAAAGGAATGGCAATCCATTGTTGGAAACTATTTCATTGAATGGCTAATTCTTTGTTTTTATTTTCTCTTTTAATTTGCCCCTTGAGTCTCTGTCTATGGGACAGTGGGGGACATGATCAAAAGGCTGAGACCATCCCTATAAATTCGGTTATCTTGTTTAACCTTGCCCTAGTAAAGTTGCAGTGTTTACAATTGTTAATTTGTGTTCAAATTACAATTTTTGTGTGCAATATCTGTTCTTCATCAAGTCTGGTTCGGAATAGTTGAGGAATGTTGAGGGATATTGCATGTTTTAATTTCACTGTGTTGTGAATCCGGTGATAGTGACACTCGTTAATGTTGGCTTGCTTCCCCTGAGTTGTAAGGCCTTTCACCCCAACCACTCATTATGGTAGTGACACTCAGCACATGCTGAGGTTTCTCATAAAGTTCTCAGTACAGACTTTGAAGGGAGAATGTTGACCAGGTCAGAATATAAGGTGCTAACTGCAAAATACCAGGAAGACATGTGACAAGGTAAAACCTTGACAATGTGAGACAAATAAGGAACTTCGACAGCAATGAGGAGGTCACAAGTCAGTGTTCAAGATAGTAACAAAGTACTATGTAGACATTGAATGTTGTAATTAGGCAAGTGTCTAGATGCTGTAGTTGGTTGAATATGATCAGGTAAGACAAATGAAATAACCAAATCCATCAATCATAATTGAATGTTGGTAACCGTAAAACAAGTGCATACTATTGATTGGTATATGCAAACTGCTTATCAATTCACACAGCTGTATATAAAACTGGTATATTTTATTACTTGGGGAGTTTGTTGCCATCGTGTGGAAATGGTTCTGCAAGCTTTCATAAAAGCAGTGTAAGAAGAAAGTTTCCACGTGTCATCTGGTCTGTTACAGATTCCAGGCAGTTCTAGATTCCCCACAGTGGGCAAGCAGGCCATTCAGCCCTGAGAGTTGACACTGACTGACCGCCCCACCCCGTTATCCCATCCCTGCAACCCTACATTTTCGACAGCCATTGCACCGTAACCCGCACATATTTTGGATTGTGGGAGGAAGACGAAGACCCCGGAGAAAACCCACGCAGACATGGCGGAGCAGAAAGCGCAAACACCACACAGACAGTCACCCGAGGCTGAAATCGAACCTGAGTCGCTGATGCTATGAGACAGCAGTGCTAACCACAAGGCCACCATCCAATACGGCTCGCTGAAGAAGTGAATTCCAAAGACTCGGGAACCCCTAAGAGAAAAAAACAAAACTCTCCTACATTAAATGAGAGGACGTCTATTTGTTAACTGTGCCCACTCATTTCTCGTGTCAGACACAAAGGGATTTATACATTCACATTGTTAAGTCCTCTCGGGATGTTGCAAACCTCTATCAGATCATTTGATTCTTCTAAGGTCTAACTGATGTAAGCCCAACCCGGCATCTCCTTGTCCCCAGTTGTAAGTTGAGTAAATCAGCTCTGAACCACTTTGAATGTACTTACATCCTTTCTTAAGTGAAGAGACCAAGTCTGGTGGTCTTCCCAAAACCAC
>NC_057759.1:1036501-1042491 GCF_004010195.1 Chiloscyllium plagiosum
AAAAAAAACTGAAGCCCTTGCATTGTATCCCATTCATCACCTCTTGACAACGTTTGGACGACTTTCCTTCCTGTTCATTCAATAATGCTATTAATGTTAATCAACACTGTTAAATGAGCTGAAAATGATGAGCTCTATTTGAAATGATGACTGTCAATGTGGCACGATGCCAATAGACTTCTGAAATAGAGGGGCATAATTCCACTATTCATATTGTTGTGGCTGATCCTTTCGTGGTCTTAGCTCCACTTACGCACCCTCTCGCCATAACTCTTCCTTCCATCATTGTTTTAAAAGGTACCTATCTTAGCTTTAAAAAACATTTACTGAAGAAGCCTCAAGTACTTCACTGGGCAAGGAATTCCACAGATTCACAACCCTCTGGGCAAAGAAGTTCTTTCTCAATTCTGTCATAAACCTGTTCCACCTAATTTTGAGGCTAAGCCCTTTTGTCTCAGTTTCACCCACGAGTGGCAAAATCCTCTCTGCGCCTCTCTTATCTATTCCCTTCATAACTTTATATGTTTCTATAAGATCCTACCTCATTCTTCTAAATTCCAATGAATATAATCGCTGCCTACTCAGACTGTCTTCATAAGCCAACAACCTCAACCCTGGAATCAACTAGTGATCCTCCTCTGCACACCCCCCAGTTTCAGCGCATGTTTTCTTAAGCAAGGAGACTAAAACTGCAAGCAGTACTCAGGGTTGGCCTAGCAAGCACCCTATACAGCTGCAACATACCCTCAATGCTCCTAAACTTTAACCCTTTAGCAATGAATGACAACATTCTATTTGCCTTCTTAATGACCTTTTGTACCTGCATACCAACCTTCTGTGATTCATGCACAAGGACACCCAGGTCCCTCTACACACTAGCATGCTGCAACTTTTTTTTTACCATTCAAGTAATAGTCCTTTTTACTCTTATTCCTACTTAAATGGATGACTTCATATTTATTAGCATTGTACTCCAACTGTCACACCTTCAATCACTCACTTATCCTAGCTCAGGAGGCTAAGGAGGTTCAGCATAACTGTAAAGACTCTTACGAATGTTAAAGATGCACCGAAGAAAGAATTCTATCCAGATGCATCGTGGCTTGGTATGGCAACTGCTGTGCCGAGGACCATAAGAAACTACAGAGAGTTCCAAACACAGCCCAGTCCATCACACATGCCAACCTGCCATCCATTGACTCAACGTGTACTTCCTGCTGCCTCAGGAAAGCAGACAACATTATCAAAGACCCATCCCTGCCCAGTTATCATCTCTTCCATCGGGCAGAAGATACAGAAGCTTATACAGATGGACCAACGGATTCAAGAACAGCCTTTTCCCTTCTGCTATTGAAATTCAGAATATACACTTCAAATTTCAAATTTAATATCGATCTCACCCTTTCTGCACCCTCTCTGCAGCCTTAGCATTCATTCCTCACTCTGTTCTATTACCCTAATGCATATTGTGTTACATAACTTGCCTGCACTTTCACTGTACGGAGGTACACGCAACAAGAATAAAGCACAACATATCAAATTGAATGATCCACGTTGTTTGTTTTTTTAACAAGATAAAACTCCCATTAAATGAGTATCATTCGCAAAGCAATGTTGACTCTGCCTGATTGTAACTAGAGGTTATAAGTGTCACACTTGTCTTCCATCACGGCTGATTGCAGCATTTTCCCCCGTGACTGGTGTTAAACCAAGCAGCGTATACATTCCTGCCTTTTTATCCCTGCTTCCATGAAGAGAGCAATATCCTGCAGTCTGCTGTGACCACTTAAGAACCTCGGATACTTTGAAAGATTAAAACTCGTGATCCGGCTCCTTCCTTTTTGAAGATGCGATGATAAAGTCTCTTGTAGCATTGCATGGATCACAGAAAGAACATGCACATTTCGGGCAGGTGGATCACCTCACAATGTGTGACATTCCACTGCAAAGGTTCTTCCTTCACCTCAGTAGTCAGAGTGCAACGTGTGGACACGCAGTTAGCCTCATGTCATGTTATAGTCATGTGATGCGTCAATAAGCACAGAACCCACATGTGTCTCAGCCTGAGGTCTTGCAATATTGAGTGTTGTTAATAAACTTCAAGACATCTGTCTCAACAACAACACAGGCTGCATGCTATTGGGACAATTCTACCTCTGTAGCAGTGTTATGTTGTCCTTGTTTTGTTTTTTTCAAAAGGGTTTGTAAAGGCAGTGGTGCCGAAATAGTGAATAGACACAGCCTGACTCAACAACCAGGGGAAACCTTGATTTTTTTTTTAACAGTTGTACGATGAAAGGCGAGTGGCCAGTTCTCTCAGCTCAGGTTTTATTTCAGTTTGATTTAATATTACTGGAATAAAAAAAAACTGCTGAGGACTTAGAGAAGCAGCTACAATGAAACAAAGTTCTATGCTCTAACAGACGTTTTCTTGATTGACTCTACTCTCTGAAACTACTAATACTGACCAGAATGTGTCGGTTAGAGTGAATTGGCCATGCTAAATTACCCATAGTGCCCAAGGATGTGCTGGTTATGATAGATTGGTTGTGCGAAATAACACATGTGCGGGTTATTGTGGCTTGCCATGCTAAATTACCGATAGTGTCCAGGGATGTGTAGGTTTGGTGCATGAGTCAGGGTTAAATGCAGAGGGGTAGGGGAATGCGTCTGGGTGGGTTATCCTCTGGAGGGTCAGTGTGCACTCGTTTGGCCGAGTGACCTGCTTCCACATTGTAGGATTTCTCTGAAAGGAAGGGATTTTTGCAAACTGTACTCTCCTCCTGGTACACTGCAGGGCAACGCAGGCACAGTGCAGACTCGCCGTCCGGCCGTCCAGAGCAGGCGCAGTGCAGATTCCGCCATCGACCGGACCCTCGCCTCATTTTAATGTCACAACGCGGAAGTGGCTTTGTCAGTTTCAGAATGAATCTCCCTCCTCTATGCAAATCCTCGAACTGGGAGGCAGAGAGAGAGAGAGAGCGAAGGGGACAGTCTCTTCACTTGTAGCAAGTAGAGTGAACCCAGGGAGAGAGCAGACTTTGCGAACTCGGGTATGTGTGTTAATTACCCGGGTGAGGAGGGACAGAAAGACAGAAATTGGGAAGGGGGAGGGGGAGAGATCTTTTCTGCTTTTACTTTTAAAATGCACACGGTCCCCACAACTAAATACAACAGTTAAAAGTGCATGCAATATGCCTCATTGCATCTCCAAGCTGGCTGCAACGGTTTTGCATCCTCCGTTCTTCCTCCGCCTTGTTTCCACCACATTTTGCTTTCTTTCCCCATCCCCAACCCCCGCCCCGAGGCGTTGATGCTTCCAATCTGACCCTCTTGAGTACAGGAGAAGTAAGGTTATGTTGAGACTGTGCAGGACATTGGTAAGATCACTGGAATATTGTGTGCAATTCTGGTCTGCCCCCCATAGGAAGAATGAAGAACAAAGAACAAAGAAAATTTACATCCCAGGAACATGCCCTTCAGCCCTGCAAGCCTGAGCCGATCCAAATCCACTGTCTAAAGCTGTCGCCCAATTCCTAAGCATCTCTCGCTCCCCAACAACTCATGCATCTGTCCAGAAACATCACAAATGAATCTTCCGTGCCTGCCTCCACAACCTCTGCTGGGAACGTGTTCCAGGCATCTACCACCCTCTGTGTAAACATCTTGCTGCGTGTATCCCACTTAAACGTTTCACCTCTCACCTTGAAAGTTATCTCTATCTACCCTGTCTGTACCCTTCATGATTTTGTCGACCTCAATTAGGTTCCCTTCTCAATCTCATTTTTTCTAATGAAAACACACCTAACCTAATCAACCTCTCTTCATAGCTAGCACCTTCCATACCAGGCAACATCCTCATAAACATCTCTGCACCATCTCCAAAGTGTCCACATCCTTTTGGTAATGTGGCGACCAGAACTCTGCACAGCATTCTAAAGGCGGCTGAACCAATGTCGTGTACAATTTTACCTGCCAGCACTTATACTCAATACCCTATCCGATGAAGGCAAACATACCATATGCCTTCTTGACCACTCTACCGATGCAGCAACATTCAGGGTACAATGGACCTGAACTCCCAGATCTCTCTGCTCATCAACGTTTCCCATTACTATTTCAATTACTATATAATTTGCTCTAGAATTAGACTTCCCAAAATGCATCACCTCACAATTACCTGGATTGGTCTCCATCTGCCACTTTTCCACACAAATTTCTAGTCTATCTATATTCTCCTGTATTCTTTGACAGTCCCCATGCTTTCTGCTACTCCATCAATCTCCATGTCATCTGCAAACTTGCTGATCATACCAACAGTGCCCACTTTCAGATCATTTATGTATCACAAACAACAGTGACCCCAGCACTGATCCCTCTAGAACACCACTGGTCACCTTTCTCTATTTCGAGAAACTCCCTTCAAATACTACTCTCTGTCTCCTGTTGCTCAACTAGTTCTTTATCCACCTAGCAAGGACAACCTTCACACTATGTGACTTCACTTTCTCTATTCGTTCATCAAACGTCTTACTAAAGTCCATGTATATGACATCTATAGCCTTTCCTTCATCTATCAACTTGGTCACTCCCTCAAAGAACTCTATTAAGTTGGTAAGGCACGATCTCCCCCACACAATACCATGTTGCCTAATACTGATAAGCCCATTCTTTTCCAAATATAAATAGACTTTATCCCTCAGTAGCTTCTCCAACAACTTTCCCACCACTGACGTCAGGGTCATTGGTCTGTAGTTACCCGGAATATCCCTTCATGTACAGGGGACAATATGAGCAACGCTCCAGTCCTCCGGCACCTCACTTTTATTTAAGGATGCTACAAAGATAGTTGTCAGGGCCCCAGCTATTTCTTCTCTTGCCTCCCTCAGCAACCTAGGATAGATCCAATCCGGTCCTGGGAATTTGTCCACCTTAATAACCTTTAGCGTACCCAACAGATCTTCCTTATTTATGTCAACGTGATCTTGAGTAACCAAACTTCTGTGTCTGATCTCAACATTCATCATGTCCCCCTCTTCAGTGAAAACTGATGCAAAGTAATCATTCACAATCTCATCCATTCTCTCAGGTTCGACACACAGCCTTCCTTCATGATCCTTTAGTGGAACATTCCATTCCCTAGTTACCCGCTTGCTTCTTATATAAGAATTAAAGGTTTGGGATTCTCCTTATTTCTGCTCACTATAGCTATTTCATGGCCCCTTTTATCCCGCTTGATTCCTCGCTTAAGACTGGTCCTAGACTCCTGATATTCCTCCAGGGTCTGTTCTGTTCTTAGCTGCCTGAACTTTATGTACACTTCCCTTTTCATCTTGGTTAGTCATACGATTTGTCCTGTCATCCACGGTTCACGAATCTTGCCTTTCCTATCCTTTGCTTTCAACGGGACATGCCTATCCTGCACTATCTTTAACCTATCTTTGAAAGCCTCCCGCATATCAAATGTGGGCTTCTCTTCAAATAGCTGTGTCCAATCCCCATTTCCCAGCTTCTGCCTAATTTTGATATAATTGGCCTTGCCCAGTTTAGTAATCTTCCCTTAGGACCACTCTCATCTTTGTCTACCAGTATTCTAAAACTTACAGAATTGTGGTCACTATTCTCAAAGAAACCCCCCACAATGTAACTTCTCCCACCTGGCCTGGCTCATTCCCCAACACCAGGTCCAATATGGCCCCTTCCCTCGTCGGGCTGTTGACATATTGCTCCAGAAAACTCTCCTGGATGCTTCTTAAAAATTCTGCCCCATCCAGAATTCTGACATAAGTGTATCCCAGTCAATGTTGGGAAAATTAAAATCTCCCATCACCACCACCCTGTTGCCTTTACATCTTTCCATAAGCTGTTTACCTATTTGTTCTTCTACCTTATGCTAACTGTTGGGAGGCCTGTAATACAGCCCCAGCAATGTAACAGCACCCTTTATATTTTAGCGTCTCTCGCCCGGAGGTGTATGTGGCGCTTAGGTG
>NC_057759.1:1042991-1046989 GCF_004010195.1 Chiloscyllium plagiosum
TTTCAACAACCATCCGTGAAGGAGGGGTTAAGTTTTGAGATGGAGGGAAACTGTGCTTACTGACAGGACAAGAGTTAACGAAGAGTCGTCGAGTCATAGAGACTTATAGCGTGGAAACAGACCCTTCGGTCTGCTATAACTCAGTTAATTTACCTGAGCTAAAGATGTCTGCTTTTTCATCACTGTTCCTGGTTTGTCTCAACTATCTATCCAACAGGGTCTCTGCTAATTTCTCTTCAACTTTCTTATCTGTACTCTTTGATCTTTACTGTTTCAACTGGTGACTTTGTGACCTCGTTACCACACATTCAGGAAACATCCCAGGATGTGTGTCCTGCAGTAGTCCAGTTGCCTGAATTTCCATTGGCTTTTCAACCACAATCAGCACTCCCACCAGTGAATCAGCAACATCATTATCAAGGATAAATTGTATTCCCGGAGCTGAAAGTTTGTCCAGTACTCCTACTATGACTTCTCCCCTCTTCACTCTAACCTCACTTCTTACAATTGAGCATTTCTTATTTCAATGTGAATTCCAGTTACTCATATCTTTTCTGGCAATAGTCCTTTAGAGGTACATATATCTTCATATTTTAGCATCACAGATTGAGAGGATCCTTATATCTCTGAATATTGCTACCTCTTTACCTGTTGCTCCTGGCCGATGCGAGTAAACTTTACCTTCATGGTGTATGGTTTAAGAAGATCTGGCACTTCCTCCATAAACAACCTCCAACCAGCTTGTACATTCTGGTGCACCTTTCTAGTCTCCACAGTGCTCTCTGTTACCACTTCAACAAAATTCACTGGCTTATCCTGTTTTCCTACATCTGGCTTCTCAGTGTTTTTCCTAACCAGCTCATACTGATTCCATGGCCTACTTTATTGAAAACACCAGAGCTTTTTCACATGTCTTTCCCCTTCAAGGGTTTCCTTTTTACCCTGTGGTAAATTATCCTTATGATCTTCACAGAGATCTAATTTTTACTTTCCATGTAAGAATTTCTCTTATCCACAATTATTATCCCTCATGGATTGAAATTGATTTTGGCAGCCCAATTTTGATTGATTGATCAACTCAATCATCAGCCATTTCTGATGTCAGTCTTACTGTTTTAACTCTCTCCTCTTACATGTGAGTTCTCATTACATCAGGAAGTGAATTTTTGAATTCCTGTCGAAGTGTCAATTACCAAAGTTCAAACTCCCTCTTTATTCCTTTCCTCTCTCTCCTTTTCTCTCTTCTCCCTCTCTTCTGTTTTTAATCGTAATTCAAACTGTTTCGTTTCTGTTGCCCTTTCCTTGACTTTTGCCTCTGACTCGAGTTGTTTCATTATCATTGTTCCCTAGCTGCTGCCTGACCTGCTGCGCTTTTCCAGCAACACATTTCCATCTCTGATCTCCAGCATCTGCAGACCTCACTTTCTCATCATTGTTTCATTATCAATTAAATGTTAGCCATCCCTAAAGATTCTGATGGCATTTCCAGCAAATTTAAATGGTGAGCTATAAGTGGATGATAGCTGTATGCTTCAAAACTATACAGACGGTTTGGTGGCGTGTGCAAGAACGTGGCAGATGGAGTTCAGCTCTGATAAGTGTCAGGGAATGCATTTTGGGAAGTCAGACGGTAAATGAGAATCGACAATAAATGGGAATATACTGAGGGGGACAGGTGAAGTGAGAGATCTTAGTGTGCAAAAGCTCAGAAGGGGCTGTAAAGAAGGCACATGGAATGCTCTCCTTCATTGGCAGAGGGTTGAATACAAAAATAAGGAAATAACACTGGTGGCTACAACAGGAATATTGTGTGCAGTCGGGTCACCACATTACGTCATTGCTGTGGAGAGAGTGCAGAGGAGATTTACTAGAATGTTGCCGGAGCTGGTGAATTGTAACTATCAGGAGAGATTGGAGAGTTTGGGATGGTATTCCTTGGAACAGTGGTGCCATGATTAAGGAATACAGGGCGACACTCATATCCGCAGGTCCGGTTATCGCGGTTTCACGTACCCGTAGTTTACAGTGGTCTGAGCATATAAAAGGAAATGTTCCAGAACCAGGGACCAGGAGACTGCCGGAAGGTATATTTCCCATTTAAATGAATGGTTTTGCACCTAGCTGCGATTTTGCGTTTCCGCTGTAGGTCCTGGAACATATACCCCATGGGTACTGGGGTCTACAGTACTAAATAGTGAGCTACCTGATGAAGAAGCTGCACTCTGAAAGCGTGCACTTCCATATAAACCTGTTGAACTATAACCTAGTGTTTTGTGATTTTTAACTAACTGGAGTTAAAAATCTAGTCCTGGAGCGAGGACTGCAGATGCTGGAGATCAGAGCTGAAAATGTGTTGCTGGAAAAGCGCTTCAAAACTATACAGGAAGGGCTCATGCCCGAAACGTCGATTCTCCTGCTCCTTGGATGCTGCCTGACCTGCTGCGCTTTTCCAGCAACACATTTTCAGAGGGAGACATGAGACAGGAGGAACCTGTTTCCTTTAGCAGAGAGTTCAAAAACCAATGATCACGGATTCAAGTTAAGTAGCTGTAGGATTAGACTTTATGAGCAAAAATTATTTTTTTATGCAGAGAGTGGAGGGTATCTGGAATTCGGTGCCTGATTTGGTGGTGCAGGCAAAGACCTTACATATTTTTAAACAAATTCCCTGGTACTGAGCCTCAAGTGTTCTAAACTGCAAGGTTACAGGCGGTGCCAGGATGGTGGGATGAGAAAGGGCATGTAGGCATGGACAAGATGGGCATGTAGGCATGGACCCCCCACCCCAAAGCTGTATTATTTTTATAATTCTCCAGTTATCAATGAGACCAGACCAGTCAATGCTGTGTGAATATGTAAATATATTTACCCTATACAGAAAGTTTCAGTTTGATAACTACACCCACACATTCACCAAACAGGAACTGACAGGCATAGATCAATAACTAAACTCACATATACCCACTTGCATCAGGTGGCCCCATTCATGGAGCTGTATGGGTGTTGTTTAGTTTCTGAATCTCACTCAACTGGTATTAGAATTTTAAGAAAAAATGGACAAGGAGCAGCTCAGCAGGAGTGGAATCAGACCCGTGATTCTGTTTAAATTGCTGGCTTTAAACAAAACCAAAAAAACACATTCAGTGATGATTAACTGAATGTTACATTGTTGTTGCCAGTCACAACTGATGTTGATTTACTGGAGCTCTCCCTTCTATATTCCTCCACGCAAGTACTCAAAGGACCAAGACAATGTAATATTCCCTCGGTACAGAGCCAAGTGTGACCAGCTGCTTCGAACAAACAGCAGGTATGTTCCTGCTGTCAGAGCGAAGAACATCCTTTCAATAGACAATAGGTGCAGGAGTAGGCCATTCTGCCCTTCGAGCCAGCACCACAATTCATTATGATCATGGCTAGTCATCCTCAATCAGTATCCTGTTCTTGTCTTATCCCCATAACCCTTGATTCCACTATCCTTAAGAGCTCTATCCAACTTTCTTGAAAGTATCCAGAGACTTGGCCTCCACAGACTTCTGGGGCAGAGCATTCCATACACTAGGGTGAGGTGGGGGAAGGGGAAATGTGGAAACTGTTGAAGTCCACATTGATGCCCTGTGGTTGAAGTGTTCCGAGGCGGAAGATGAGGTGTTCTTCCTCCAGGCGTCTGTTGGTGAGGGAGCAGCGGTGAAGGAGGCCCAGGACCTCCATGTCCTCAGCAGAGTGGGAGGGGGAATTGAAAAATTGGGCCACGGGGTGGTGTGGTTGATGTGTGCAGGTGTCCCGGAGATGTTCCCTACAGCTCTCTGCTAGGAGGCGTCCAGTCTCCCCAATGTAGAGGAGACCACATTGGGAACCCTTCCCTCACCCTAGTTCTAAACTTCCAGCTCAGCACTGTCCCCATGACTTGTCCTACCTGCCTATCTTCTTTTCCACCTATCCATTCCACCCTCCTCCTTGACTTATCACCTTCATCCTCTCCCCCACTCACCTATTGT
>NC_057759.1:1046997-1048127 GCF_004010195.1 Chiloscyllium plagiosum
ATGCTGTCTGAACTGCTGTGCTCTTCCAGCACCACTAATCCAGAATCTGGTTTCCAGCATCTGCAGTCATTGTTTTTACAAGGTTGTTATTGTACCCACTTCTGCC
Organism: Chiloscyllium plagiosum; assembly: GCF_004010195.1. NCBI lineage: Eukaryota > Metazoa > Chordata > Chondrichthyes > Orectolobiformes > Hemiscylliidae > Chiloscyllium > Chiloscyllium plagiosum. The sequence continues at coordinate 1,047,104 of NC_057759.1, forward strand.
ACTTCCTCTGGCAGCTCATTCCAAAAAACATACCACCAAAAAACATATCTCTGTGTGATAAAGTTATCCCTCAGGTCGCTTTTAAATATTTCCCCTCTCACCTTAAACCAATGTCCTCTAGTTTTGGACTCCCTGCCCCGGAGAAAAGACCTTGACTATTCACCTTATCCAAGCCCCTATTTCTGCAGCAATATACATATGAAACATCAAAGACCACTTAATGTGAGTCTAGCCTTGGACTGCAAGTGCACATCTAAATCGTCCTTCAATATGATGAGGATTTCTGCCTCTCACACCCTGACAGGCAGTGAGTTCCAGATCCCCACCACCCTTTGAGTGAAAATGTTTTCCCTCACATCCCCCTTGAAACCTCCTACCCCTTGCTTTAAATCTATGCCCCTCCCCCAGTCATTAATCCCTCCTTCAAGGGGGCGGGGGAGGTTTCTTCCTGTCCACCCTATCTATGCCCCTCATCACTTTATACATCTCCATCACATCCCATACTCAATCTGCTCTGCTCTAAAGAAAACAACCCCAGTCTGTCCAATCTCTCTCCATCACTGAAACTCTCCAGCCCCCAAGGCAATAACCTGGTAAATCTGTAGTTCCCTATGGCCGAAACAATCTTTCAGGTGAAGCAACATTTCAACTGTACCTCCTCCAATATTAAGTATTGAACTTGCTGCACCCAATGTGGACTACACTACATTGGCGAAACCAAACATAGACAAGATGGACACTTTACAGAACACTTCCAGTGTGTGCACAAACAGGACCCCAACTTTTTTGGCAGCCAGTCATTTTAACACAGGTCACATGTCCATGTGTCCTTCCTTGGCATGTTGCAGTGTTCCAGCGAATCACAGTACAAACTGAAGGAACAACGTCTTTTCTTCAGATTAGGCACTTTGCAATGGTTTGGAATTAATGTTGAATTGTGAACCCATTCCCTCCCATTCTCTTAGCTTGTTACATTCTGTTATAATGCCACCTCTCCCCTCACACCCCCTCACGCTGCCGCCTC
>NC_057759.1:1048166-1083350 GCF_004010195.1 Chiloscyllium plagiosum
CCACCCCACCCCCGCCATTTCAATATGGATTTTCTGTCCTTTCAAGTCTGGCAGGAGTGTTATGGACCAGTCCGGTCTCCTAAACATATTTCAAAAAGTTGCCCAGACTCTTACTTAGCTAAATGTTTTAAGCAGGTGTATGGCAGACACTCCAAGAGTGTTTGAGCTGATCAAACCTCTTAGTTTTAAACAAAACAGAATTTATTAACAAGATTATTGAATGAAACACAAGGTTTCCGAACTGAATGATACTGTTCCAAATAATTGCAACAATTTCCATAAATGCCCCTTGGCACAAATGGTAAAATCAAACACAGGTTCTCCGAGTAGAGATGTCAGTCCATGGGAGGATCAGCATGGCCCTGCTTTTTTGGATGCAGCAGCTTCACAATGACTGCTTGCTAACACCAAACCAAACCAGAGAAAACTGAGCTGGGAGAACTGACCGCTCTCCTTCCATTGTACAAATATTCTTATTTAAAAACTTGAAAGTCTTTTTCATGAGGCAGTATCCGTTAGCTTGAATCAAATTGACCCTAAAACCCTTCAAACCTAGACTTACCTGGAATCGCTGCCTTTGAAACATCTCTGAAAAAAAATGCCAAGAACAGCATCGTCAAATGAGACATACCAATCCTGATGAAGAGCTTATGCTCAAAACGTTGACTCTCCTGCTGTGTGTCTCTAGCACCACACTCTTCAACATACCATTGTTCAGCCATTTTCACATTTGAATTACTTAATCTGAACTACGAACGTATATTCTCCAATAGCACTTTATACCCGGTACCCCCATAGTGTCCCCTTCCAAACCATAACATAAATGCTGAGCCCGCCACACATCTCCAGCTCTGATGAACAGTCATCTTGACTACTTTTTCTCTCTCCATGGATGCTGCCTGACCCATTGTGATTTCTTGTATTGGCTGTTTTCAGTGCTAACATTCTTTCTGTGTGTGTGTATGTGGAAGAGAGAGAGAGAGAAAGACAGAGAAAGAAGATGATCAACCTCAATTCAGATACTTTAGCATTCTCTGCACACTCCCACATATACACACGTACATGCACACACATGCGTACATACACGCACATGCGTGTGCACACACACACATGTGCTCACATAGACACATGTGCACACACAAAAAGTTGATAGAATTCATTTTGGAATGCCATGCTTCTAGGAATTCTTGTGCATGTCCCTGTTTAGCCTGGCCTAGGATGGATGAGTTGTCCCAGTCGAAGTGGTGTCCTTCCTCATCCGTATGTTAGGATACGAGTGAGAGTAGATCATGTCGTTTTGTGGCTAGTTGATGTTCATGTATCCTATCAACAAACACATTGACTTGGATCCCATTGACCACCCACTGAGAGAAAGAATAGGAAATGATATCACCAGAGGAAATGATGTCTCCACAGGCAATTACAGCACCAACCCAAGGAAACTCAGACGTATAAATTGATAGTGGGCTACACGAACAGTGCTTCATCCAGAGGCTCAGTGACGATATTACCTAGTCTGGTGATGAACAGTCTGAAAACGAACCTTCCAGCTCAGTGAGCAAACCTACATCCAAAACCTCAACCTGAGGTACGAATCTTCTCAAAACCAGTTAAATTTTAATTTCACAATTATATTCATTCAAAACTTTTTTTAATGGATTTTGTTCATTTTTGTTGTAGGGACGGCACGGTGGCGCACTGGTTTGCACTGCTACCTGACAGCGCGTCAGGCAACGGTGTGGAGTTTCCACGTTCGTCTCTGAGTGCGTTTCCTCCGGATGCTCCGGTTTCCTCCCACAGTCCAAAGATGTGCAGGTCAGGTGAATTGGCCATGCTAAATTGCTCGTAGTGTTAGGTGCATTAGTCAGGGGTGAGTGGAGTGGAATGTGTCTGGGTGGGTTGCTCTTCAGAGGGCCGGTGTGGACTTGTTGGGCCGAAGGGCCTGATTCCACACTGTAGGGAATCTAATCTAATCTCATAAGGAGTCGATAGGTAGAGAGAGGGCAAACACTGAGATTTTCCGATATTACCAGATTCACAACAGGATGGTCCAATTTCCTTCCATTTTAGTTAATCGTTCTTCTCCCATTGTTAGCTTCACAGGCCCGAACGGAAGTAATTGAAAACATAACGGCAATTTACTCCTGTACTACATCGCAGTTGTAAACTGAACTTGATTGTTGTCACAGAGTCCTATAGCATGGAGACAACCCCTTTGGCCCAAACTAGTCCATGCCGTCCACAATGTCCGGCCATGCTAACGTCATTTCCCTGCACTTCGCCCATATCCTTCTGTGCTTTCCTATCCTTATCTTGTGTTGACAATGCTGCATCAACTGTCCTCTGTCTGAAACGGTAAATCAGATATGTAAGACAAATTTCTGAGAGAAACAGATATAATGTGAATTAGAACCATAATTTTCAATCGTCAGGTCGGGAAACTGGGGAGAAGATGTGTGTGTGTGTGAGAAAGAGAGAGAGAGAGATTCAGCGAGAGAGAGTCTGTGAGAGAGAGAGATAGAGGGCGAGGGAGAGAGTTAAACAAACAGTGAAAGGCAGAAAAAGGGGAATGAGACAGTGCGAGATGGGCCACCGTATGAAACATGGCATGAATTTATTGAGTAACAGGAGATGGTGCAATATCTGTGATGGTCAGACTGAATTTCGAAATGTAAGATGTTTTTATTGCTTATGAGTTTGAAGCAATATTGAATTTCACAGTCTGAAAATTTTTAGAAACAAATCAAACATGATACAAATTAACCACAAAACAGACCGGGCGGGCTTAATGGCACTGACATTTGTTATCTGATACTACATTTCAATGGATATAAAAAAAAACGCATGACCCTAATGTAACAGGTCCCCACACAGCACTAAAAGTAGAGAATCGAACCACTGAGATGATGCATGAGCAAGTTCTATTAAGGAGAGAGTATCTTCTGTTGTTTTCTGAAGTTTACTGTCAGGCTCTTTAGATATTTGAGGGCACTCTTCAACTCTGCCCTGAATTTACTCTGAGTTCCAGCATAAATAAATGGTTTGATACAAGAACTCAAAAGCTGAAGCATGATTCTGATTTCTTCCAGAATAAAGTTTGATTCGCTGGAATTGTTTCCGGAAAAATAACTGACTCTAGCAAACCTGACGTACAGGAAAGTTATGAGAACCCAAATCCATAAGAGTATGAAGTTCCCTGAGATGGCGAAGAGTAAAACAATAGACTTTCTGTGGTTCTCCATCTCAAGGTCACATTTACCTCTATTGCTCTGGCCGCTAGAATGTGCCTGACAGTCCGAGCATTGAGCAGCAGAATCAGCGTGAAAGCGAGACAAGGCGTTAAAATACGAAGAGTCCTGTCATATGCTACCCAAGCTGATGACGTATTAAATATTATTTTAACGCTGCAAAACCAGGGTGTATTGTTAATTATGTACAAAGGTTCAGATATGAAATACATGAGTGAATCAGATTTATTTTACCTCTTTTTTTATCAATATGTAGTATGTAGTTGTATAAATAAAAGGGACTGAGAAGTATGAAAGAACAGATGGGAGGGAAAACAATTAGTACATATATATATTTCCGGTGGCCAATAATCTTCAGAGGTCAAACGACCCCAGTGGAGAAACGCTGGTGGAGAACTGGCAGTGGCTAATCATCGGCGTCGAATCTTCCGTGGCGAATCGTCACCAACCAATAATTCATATCAGCATGTCAATTATTAATGAGCATGCATATTGCCAGCAAAGAAACCGTACAGGCTAGGAAAGTGTTAGCTTTCAAATGAGTTTTGGAGATTGATCTTAAAAAAACTACATAAAATCTGATTGTCTTTTGAATAGGTACATTTTTCTTTGCTATCCCAACCAGCACTCCTCCTGACCTCTCATCCCCACCATTCCTACCACCAACAAACCACGCAGATACACTTTCCCTCATTTCCTGTACGCTCACCTACGTGTGTATGTTACAGCTAACAAGATGGCTATTGCGGTTCTGTCCCAAGGAAGATGCGGTCTCTCTAGATGTGTCACTCGGTCCCTGATATCGATGGCAGTATCCGATCTTCTTGTCATTTTTGCCGCCGTGATATTAAACAGGATTTGTGGTATTTACTTCCCGGTCAGTTTCCTTTCTATTACACCGTTATGCAGTTTCCGTGCTGTCTTCAACATTGTAGCATTAGGCAGCTCCATCTGGCTAACAATGTCTTTCACTTTTGATCGATTTATAGCTATTTGTTGCCAGAAGATGATTTTCTGGCCAGGAAAGATTTTTTTTTGTTCTGAACATTGATTTTTACATGCAAGAAGATGTAACCGAGGTTTGCTTCCGTAACTCCCACTGCTTCGTCGGCCATCAGATGAAATGTTAATTCATGACCTATACTTCCTGTTCACCTCCAAGGAAACGTCCGTCTGATACAATGTTGATACTGATCCTCAATGAATAGCGTCAAATCAGAATATCCAATCAACAACATGGGTTTTGTCTTCTTTGTTTGCAAACTGTTTCTCACGGTTTCCAGCACTATAACAATGATATAATTTCAAGACTGTCTCATTAAAAGCAAAGATCTATGTAGCACCGATAGCTGTGAAAGGTGCAATGTCCTCGCGGCAACTTCTTGTTCTTTCTTCCTCGATTATCATTGCTTACAAAGTAATAGTGTGATACCAGTTTATCAGCGAGTGTTACATCCTTCCCTGCCACAATCTCCACCAATATTCAAATCATTCATTCCACAAATGCTAATCGAACAACTACACTATTCTTTCAAAAATTGGTGGAAAGCAAATACTTGCATAACATTGCACTGCGTTACTGTCAAGTACATTCGATAAAACAGTTTGTTGAATTTGCAGAGAAGAATGATGGGCTTTGAGTTTAATTGCTTTCAAAGAAACACCTTTTGGGAGGCAACATGAAAATCCGGAATCTGCACGCTACCATCAGTGCTTTTTGGGACTGACAGTAAAAGCGAATTCAGATTATTAAACTTGTTGTTTTCTTGGTTCAGTTATTGTTTTTTCCTCAATTGTTTAATGAAATTGTGGGTTCTCAATTTAATTACTGATCAAGACGTCACAAGGCACTGTTGTAAATTATTGTGACAGAAATGCTCAGTTGGAATAGAACCTGTTCAGAAAAAGGCATGAGCCATATCACTCACTCATGTTATGGATCAGGCCAGAACCCGTCAAAACATTTCAAGAAAGTAGCTTAGGCCCTAACTTTGCTCGTTGTTTTAAGCAGGTGTAGAGTGGGTGTTCTAGGAGTGATGCAGCTGGCCAAACCACTTAGTTTTAAATGAATCAGAAGTTATTTGGACATTTATGGAAAGAAATACATACACAAGACTTACTCAACTATTTAAAAACTCAACAGACTATCCCAATTCATTGAAGCTGTTCCAAATTCCTGCAACAATCCCATACGCACAATTTCGCAAGAACGTTTAAAACATACACAGGGTATTACAGGGAAGTGAGATGCCAAAGCAATTTAGCGTGGAACACCTTCCGTGTAGCAGTTTCTTTTGGATTCAAAGCTAACAAGTGACCAACAGTTCTGAACAGTCAGATTGCTAATGAAAAATCAAAGCAATCCAAATCAGGGAAAAGCTGAGCTAGGAGAACTGGCGACTCAACATTCATTGTTTGTTTTGAAGAAGTAACAAAGAAGATTGATGAGGGCATAGCAGTAGATGTGATCTATATGGACTTCAGTAAGGCGTTCGACAAGGTTCCCCTGGGAGACTGAATACAGGGAGAACTAACCATTTGGACACAGAACTGGCTTCAAGGTAGAAGACAGTTGTTGGTGGTGGAGGGTTGTTTTTCAGACTGGAAGCCTGTGACCAGTGGAGTGCCACAAGGATCGGTGCTGGGCCCTTTACTTTTTGTCAATTACATAAATGATTTGGATGTGAGCATAAGAGGTACAGTTAGTAAGTTTTCAGATGACACCAAAATTGGAGGTGTAGTGGATCATGAAGAGGGTTACCTCAGATTACAACAGGATCTGGGCCAGATGAGCCAGTGGGCTGAGAAGTGGCAGATGGAGTTTACTTCAGGTAAATGTGAGGTGCTGCATTTTGGGAAAGCAAATCTTAGCAGGATATATACACTTAATGGTAAGGTCCTAGGGAGTGTTGCTGAACAAAGAGACCTTGGAGTGCAGGTTCTTGCCCCTTGAAAGTGGAGTCGCAGGTAGAAAACATAAAGGTATGCTTTCCTTTATTGGTCAGAGAATTGAGTATAGGAGTTGGGAGGTCATGTTGCGGCTGTACAGGACATTGGTTAGGCCACTGTTGGAATATTGCATGCAATTCTGGTCTCCTTCCTATCGGAAAGATGTTGTGAAACTTGAAAGGGCTCAGAAAAGATTTACAAGAATGTTGCCAGGGTTGGAGGATCTGAGCTACAGGGAGAGGCTGAACAGGCTGGGGCTGTTTTCCCTGGAGCATTGGAGGCTGAGGGATGACCTTATAGAGGTTTACAAAATTATGAAGGGCATGGATAGGATAAATAGACAAAGTCTTTTCCCTGTGGTCGGGGAGTCCAGAACTAGAGGGCATAGGTATAGGGTGAGAGGGGAAAGATATGAAAGAGACCTAAGGGGCAACGTTTTCACGCAGAGGGTGGTACGTGTATGGAATGAGGTGCCAGAGGATGTGGTGGAGGCTGGTACAATTGCAACATTTAAGAGGAATTTGGATGGGTATATGAATAGGAAAGGTTTGGAGGGATATGGGCCGGGTGCTGGCAGGTGGGACTAGATTGGATTGGGATATCTGGTTAGCATGGACGGGTTGGACCGAAGGGTCTGTTTCCATGCTGTACATCTCTATGATTCTATGACTCAAAGTAGACAATCCCAGACATTTCAGAATTTATGCATATACGATCCCTCTTAAAAAAAAGGAAAACGTAAAATTGTCAACATAGCAGCATGGTCACACTGAGAACATCGAGCATTGAACATGCCCGATAAAAGATTAATTGCTCCAACAAGTCATCAAAGCCGAGCAACTTTAGTTTTGAAAACAAAAACAGATTCCCAGAAGAAGACGACATTCCAAACATTTCATAAAATGAGCGTACAAAGAATGGTACAAAAGTGTAACATAATGGATTATGGCTGATGCCTGTTCCAATTAAAGAATTTCTCTATATTATAAAGAAAAAGATGATGTATGCTCCTGGTCGGATAGGGCGGTCCACGTCATTGGATATTATCACACAGTTTCCAGGGGGAATAAAAGTTCAACTGGCTCGAGGAAGTGAACATTACGCATCAAGAAAAAGGAAAACGTGCGCACATTAGAATAACTTACAGACGTGGAGTCCACATGACAAACAAATAAGGATCAGTTGTCATTTTATTTGACATGATAGGTGCCCTGTTGTCATCTTACTGTTACTCATTATAACGATTTTCCCGCTACCAATGCACAGACAAGCGTTCAAAACGTTACATAGTGGACATAGGGATTTACACATTTCCCCTCTGAAATACGAACAAAAAGCTATCACCAATTACTGTGAAGCCCAACTCTGGCTCATGAATGCTCTATAATCAAAGCAACCTGCCATCCTTACATCTTCTGTGTACAAGTGATTGCTGACTAACGTCAATCCTTGGAAGGTAAATATCCACATGAAAAGGCTTAGGGTGGCATTGAGTCAATGGGCAATTAGACATGGGAAATAATACTAACTTTAACAGTGACACCGATATACTGGGGGAAGTGAGGATAAACAGTTAGAGGGAAAGTTAATAAGAAAATGTCCATCATCACAGAAATCATGCTTTGTGTTTTATTTTAATCAGAAACAGCTAATTCAGAGGTAGTGACGTAAATTATTTAACAGCCATTTGAATACTTAATTAATTGTGGATTAGAAACAATAATGTAAAATATCCAGCTAATATGTGCTAAGGATACTAATTTTGTTGAATGTTCAGAAGCAATTAGCCCCTTCCATGACAGTATTCCTGTGAATCCAGTTTACATCATTTTATGTCCCACTTTAATGCAGTTAGATGACGCACAATTACCTAGTCCACTTTTGTTTCCAAATGGGTAATCTGAATGGGCAACTGAAACCACCTTTAACACTTCTCAATATATCCTGCAAGGTTGTCATGTTTACTAACCTCAGGACAAGATTGTGTATTGGGTTGAAAATTGGGTTGAGTGAGACCAAAGGAATATGTCCGTGAGTTTTTCTCTCTGAAAGAGACAGATAAGATGGGAGATTGCGACTTTGTCTTGGATTGCGTCAGTGTGGTGAGACATTGAATTTAATTATCGTGGGAGAGACTGCATGTTGATCTGGAGTGCACTGCTTTTGTCTCCAATAGATACATTTAAAAAAAACCTGTTAATTTGTGGGCTGCGGGTGTCGCTGGTCTGCAGTTCCCACTTTCACGGTCATGACTAACAGTCATTGGATGTCAATCCATCAGGACCGCAACAATTTTCGGCTCTGATTCTGTGAAACGGAGCAAAGTATGTTGCTTCCTGTTTCAATACGTTTGCTTCCTGTTTCATAGGACTGGATGAGAGAGCCTAATGTTGCAGCGCACTGAGTGTGGAGCCTGAAACAGTTATATGGCCTGGAAATAGGAATTCACGCCGGGCAGGGCCTGGACACGCGTCTGTGTGTGTCTGAAGCTACTGCCATGGAGAAACCCGAGGAATCCCGGCCCATGGACAAACGTGAAAGTGTGGCAACTTGCTTGTCCAGTCTGCACTGGAGACTTATGGGTGCCATCACACTAGGGAGAGACAGTTCTCCTGCAGCGAATGTGAGAAGGGCTTTACCCAAGCCCCCAAGCCTCCCACTTGCTTTCCCACTGGCAGGTCCACACTGGAACTGGTGGTCCATATGCCCCATGTGCAGGAAGGTTTTTATCTAAGCCTGCTACCTGCTGTCACACCAGCAGGTCCACACTGGGACTGGGTTCGCCTGCCTTGCAACTTGTAGAGGCACCAACAGGGGCACCAGGGCTCCCAGCAATTAGATTCCACCGGTGTCGCTACTGTGGGTCTCTCCAAGGACTGAACCTCCTGCCCATTCACACAGTGGGTGCAGTGCGAGAGTTGGTGGGCATTTCTTTTTGTTTTCTGTAGGACCCCACAGTGCCCAGGGGTGGCACAGTGACTCAGTGGTTGGCACTGCTGTCTCAAGGCGCTAGGGATGCGGGCTCGATTCCACCCTCGGGCCGGATGTCGGTGTGAAGTTTGCATGTTCTCCCTTTGTGTCTGCTTGGCCTTTGTTTGAGTGCTCTGGTTTTCTCCCACAGTCCAAAAATGTACCGGTTAGGGTGAATTGGTCAAGCTAAGTTGCCCACAGTGTTCAGGGATGTGCACGTGTGGTGCATCATTCAGGAGGAAATGTAGGGTAATAGGATAGGAGAATTGGTCTGGGTGGGTTAATCTTCGGACAGATAGTGTGGACTTGTTGGTCTGAAGGGCCTATCTTCACAATGTCAGGATTCTATTATTCTATGCACTTTGCTTCCATTTGGCGTTGCTGCTCAGGACTGCATGTTCCCACTGAAACGATCTGCAGAAACTTGAGACCACAAGACCATAAGAGCAGAAGTTAGGACATTTGGCCCATCGAATCTGCTCGGCCACCATTGGAGATAAAAAGAGAACTGCAGATGTAGGAATCCAAAGTAGGCAGGTGGGAGGCTGGGAGAACACAGTAAGCCAGGCAGCACAAGCAGGTGGAGAAGTCAGAGTTTGCAGCATTAACCCTTTTTCAGCACTGAAGAAGGGTTCTATCCGAAACATTGACTTCTCCATTAGCAAAGCTTTCCCACGATGATGCTGGGGATTGCAGTGTTTGAGCTAGAGGGAGAGGTTGAATAGGTTGGGACGTTTTTTCACTGGAACGTCAGATGCTGAGGGTTGACTTTGTGGAGGTTTATAAATTCATGAGGGGCATGGATAGGGTAAATAGGCAAGGGTAGGGGGCGTCCAGAACTAGAGAGCATAGGCTTCTGGTGAGAGGGATGAGATTTAAAAGAGACTTAGGGTGCAACATTTTCACACAAAGGGTGGTGCATGTATGGAATAAGCTGCCAGAGGAAGTGGTGGACGCTGGTGTAATTACAACATTTAAAAGACATCTGGATGGGTGAATGAATAGGAAGAGTTGGTAGGGATATGGCCAATTGCTGGCAAATGGAACTAAATTAGCTTAAAATGTCTGGTTGGGATTGATGAGTTGGACCAACTCTGTTTCAGTGCTGTTCATCTCCCTGACTCTATGACCCTATCACCTGATAAATGTCTCCACACCACTCTCCTGCTTTTTCCTTGTAACCTTTGATCAGCAATCAAGAAGCTATTGACCTCCATCTTCAATATACTCAATGTGTCTTGCCTTGTCCAGGGCTGGCAGCTGGTTGATTGTTGGCCTTTTGCTCAAAACGTTGATTTTCCTGCACCTCAGATGCTGCCTGACCTGTTGTGCGTTTCCAGTACCACTCTAATCTTGACACTAATCTCTAGCATCTGCAGTACCCACCTCGGCTTGTTGATTTAGTAAGTCGAGAGAAAACTGTTTTTAAGCAGACAGCCACAGAGAATGTTAATTCTCTTTTAAAACAAAGAGAGGAAAACCGCTGCTGACCGCTGCAGACTTTGGAAGCTTTGAAAACCAGTTGTTTGACTCCAGTATTTTTCTATTCAGTTAAAGAATTCTTGTCACTTTCTGGGAATGAGTCCCAGGTTGTAAGAAATAGGTGAATATTCATGGCGTCCATTCACATTCTGCAATGACTACGGAGTTTGTTATAGATCTATGTGCCTGCAAACAACTCATCATCCAAGGATTGCCCAAAGGCATGGCAATCCATTGTTAGAAACTGTTTCATTGAATGGGTAATTCTTTGTTTTTATTTTCTCTTTTAATTTGCCCCTGAAATCTCTGTCTATGAGACAGTGGGGGACATGATCAAAAGGCTGAGATCATTGCTATGAATTTGGTTTTCTTGTTTAACCTTGCCCTAGTAAAGTTACAGTATTTACATTTGTTAATTTTTGTTCAAATTACAATTTTTGCGTTGTTCATCAAGTCTGGTTCGGAATGGTAGAGAAATTTTGAGGGATATTGCATGTTTTATGATCACTGTGTTGTGAATCCGGAGATAGTGACACTAGTTCGTGTTGGCTTGCTTCCCGTTGGTTGTCATGCCTTTCACCCCAACCACTCACTGTGGTAGTGACACTCAGCACATGCTGAGGTTTCTCATGAAATTCTCAGTACAGACTTGGAAGGGAAAATGATGACCAAGTCAGAAGATACGGTGCTAACAGCAAAACGCCAGGAAGACATGCGACAACGCAAAACTTTGACAATGTGAGACAAATAAGGAACTTCGATAGCAATGAGGGGGTCACAAGTCAGTGTTCAAGATAATGAAAAGGTACTATGTAGACATTGAATGTTATAATTAGGCAAGTGTCTAGATGCTGCAGTTGGTTGAATATGATCAGGTAAGACAAATGAAATAACCAAATCCATCAATTATAATTGAATGTTGGTAACCGTAAAACAAGTGCATTAAATGGATTGGTATATGCAAACTCCTCTTCAATTTACACAGCTGTATATAAAACTGGTATATTTTATTATTTGGGGAGTTTGTTGCCATCTTGTGGAAATGGCTCTGCAAGCTTGAATAAAAGCAGTGTAAGGAGAAGGTGTCCACGTGTCAGTTACAGATTCCAGGCAGTTCTAGAATCCCTGCAGTGTGCAAGCAGGCCATTCAGCCCTTAGAGTTGACACTGACTGACCACACCACCCCGTTATCCTTTCCCTGTAACCCTACATTTCCAACAGCCAATGCACTCTAACCCACACATGTTTTGGATTATGGGAGGAAGACGGAGACCCCGGATAAAACCCATGCAGACAAGGGGGAAGCAGAATACGCAAACACCACACACAGTCACCCGAGGCTGAAATCGAGCCTGAATCGCTGATGCTGTGAGACAGCAGTGCTAACCACAAGGCCACCATCCCATACTGCTCGCTGAAGAAGTGAATTCCAAAGGCTCGAGAACCTCTGAGAGAAAAACAAAACTCTCCTACACTAAATGAGAGGACGCATATTTGTTAACGGTGTCCACTCATTTCTCGTGTCAGGCACAAAGGGATTTATACATTCACATTGTTAAGTCCTTTCGGGATGTTGCACACCTCTATCAGATCATTTGATTCTTCTAAGCTCTAACTGATGCACGCTCAACACGGCACCTCCTTCTCCCCAGTTGTAAGTTGAGTAAATCAGCTCTGAACCACTTTGAATGTATTTACATCCTTTCTTCAGTGAAGAGACCAAGTCTGGTGGTCTCCCCAAAACCACTGACAAATGGAGGAAAACATCCTGACTTTATGTTCCACTCCCTTACCACAAACGACAGTATTTTATTTTCTCCCTTAATCCCTTGCGGGTGCCTTTATGCTAACTTTATCATCTGCCTGAATCCTTCTGTACTTCTGGGATTTTGCAGCCTCTCTCCGTGCTGTTTTTCCATTGCTCCTGCTAGGTTGGACAGGTTTTGATTCATTAAATTCCTACCTATCACGTTCCCAACCTGCTTGACCTCTCAATGACACTTTACAGATTCCTCATGCCCTGTTTGTACTTAGTTTCCTACCCAGTTTTGGGTCATCACCAAATTTAAAACTTTTGCATATGCTTCCTTCATCAAAGCTGTGAACAGACATTGAAAAAAAAACGAAAGCACTTGCATTGTATCCCATTCATCACCTCTTGACAACGCTAAACGTTTTGACGACTTTCTTTCCTGTTCATTCAATAATGCTGTCAATGTTAATTCATCATTAACATTGTTAAATGATCTGAACATGATGAGCACTTATTTGAAATGGTGACCATCAATGTGGCACCATGCCAATAGACTTCTGGAATAGAAGAGCATCCGTAGGTTCCTCTATTCCATAAGAACTGGGAGCAATTGTGTGCGGCCTGGCCCTTCGAGCCAATTTTACCATTCAAATTGTCATGGCTGATCCTTTCATGGCCTCAGCTCCACTTACACACCCTCTCGCCATAACACTTAATTCCATCATTGTTTTAAAACGTATCTTAGCTTCGAAAACATTTACTCAGGAAGCCTCAAGTACTTCACTGGGCACAGAATACCACAGATTCACAACCGTTTGGGCAAAGAAGTTTTTTTTTTATCAATTCTGTCATAAACCTGCTCCCCCTAATTTTGAGGCGATGCCCTTTTGTCTCAGTTTCATCCACGAGTGGTATAATCCTCTACGCCTGTCTTATCTATTCCCTTCATAACTTTATATATTTCTATAAGATCCTATCTCATTCTTCTAAATTCCAATGAATATAATCACTGTCTACTCAGACTGTCTTCATAAGCCAACTAGCTCAACCCTGGAATCAACTAGTGATCCTCCTGTGCACACCCCCCAGTTTCAGCGCATGTTTTCTTAAGCAAGGAGACTGAAACTGTACGCAGTACTCAGGGGTGGCCGAGCTAGCACCCTATACAACTGCAACATACCTTCCCTGCTCCTAAACTTTATTCCTTTAGCAATGAACGACAACATTCTATTTGCCTTCTTAATAACCTTTTGTACCTGCATACCAATCTTCTGTGATTCATGCACAAGGATACCCAGGTCCCTCTACACACTAGCATGCTGCAACGTTTTACCATTCAAGTAATAGTCCTTTTTACTCTTATTCCTACTTAAATGGATGACTTCATATTTATTAACATTGTACTCCAACTGTCAGACCTTCGATCACTCACTTATCCTAGCTCAGGAGGCTAAGGAGGTTCCGCAAATCTGTAAAGACTCTTACGAATTTAAAAGATGCACCAAAGAAAGAATTCTATCCAGATGTGGCTTAGTATGGCAACTGCTGTGCCGAGGACCACAAGAAACTACAGAGAGTTCCAAACACAGTCAGCCTGCCATCCATTGACTCCATGTGTATTTCCTGCTACCTCAGGAAAGCAGCCAACATTATCAAAGACCCCTCCCACCCCGGTTATCATCTCTTCCATCGGGCTGAAGATACAGAAGCGTAAACAGATGGACCAACAGATTCAAGAACAACTTTTTCCGTTTTGCTATTGAACTTCAGAATGTACACTTCAAATTTCAAATTTAATATCGATCTCACCCTTTCTGGACCCTCTCTGCAGCCTTAACATTCATTCTTCACTCTGTTCAATTACCCTAATGCATCTTGTGTTACATAACCTGCCTGCACTTTCACTGTACGGAGGTACACGCAACAAGAATAAAGCAAAACAAATCAAATTGAATGATCCACGTTGTTTGTTTTTTTTATCAAAATAAAACTCCCATTAAGTGAGTCCCTTTCGCAAACCTCTGCCTGATTGTAACTAGAGTTTATCAGTGTCACATTTGACTTCCCTCACGACTGATTGCAGCATTTTCCCCCGTGACTGAAGTTAAACCAAGCAGCCTATACATTCCTGCCTTTTTTATCCCTGCTTCCACGAAGAGAGCAATATCCTGCAGTCTGCTGTGGCCATTTTAGAACCTCGGATATTTTGAAAGATTAAAACTCGTGCTCCGGCTACTTCCTTTTTGAAGATGCGATGATAAAGTCTCTTGTAGCATTGCATGACTCACAGAAAGAACATGCACATTTCGGGCAGGTGGATCACCTCACAGTGTGTGACATTCCACTGCAAAGGTTCTTCCTTCACCTCAGTAGTCAGAGTGCAATGTGTGGATACGCAGTCAGCCTCATATCATGTTATAGTCATGTGATGCATCAAAAAGCACAGAACCCACATGTGTGTCAGCCTGAGGTCTTGCAATATTGAGTGTTAATAAACTTCAAGACATCTGTCTCAACAACATCACAGACTGCATGCTATTGGGACAATTCTGCCCCTGTAACAGTGTTATGTTGTCCCTGTTTTGTTTTTTTCAAAAGGGTTTGTAAAGGCAGTGGTGCAGCCTGACTCAACAATCAGGGGAAGCCTTGATGTTTTTTTAACAGTTGGAGAATGAAAGGCGAGTGGCCAGTTCTCTCAGCTCAGGTCTTATTTCAGTTTGATTTAATATTACTAGAATAAAAAAACTGCTGAGGACTTCGAGAAGCAGCTACAATGAAACAAAGTTCTATGCTCTAACAGACGTTTTCTTGATTGACTCTACTCTCTGAAACTACCAATACTGATCAGAATGTGCAGGTTAGGGTGAATTGGCCATGCTAAATTACCCATAGTGCCCAAGGATGTGCTGGTTATGATAGATTGGTTGTGCGAAATAACACATGTGCGGGTTATTGTGGTTTGCCATGCTAAATTACCGATAGTGTCCAGGGATGTGTAGGTTAGGTGCATGAGTAAGGGATAAATGCAGAGGGGTAGGGGGATGCGTCTGGGTGGGTTACCCTCCGGAGGGTCGGTGGGCACTCGTTAGGCCGAGTGACCTGCTTCCATATTGTAGGATTTCTCTGAAAGGAAGAGATTTTTGCAAACTGTACTCTCCTCCTGGTACATTGCAGGGCAACGCAGGCGCAGTGCGGACCAGCCGTCCGGCCGTTCAGAGCAGGCGCAGTGCGGGTTCCGCCATTGACCTGCCCTGACACTCGTCCCACTTTGACGTCAAAACGCGGAAGTGGCTTTGTCAGTTTCAGGGTGAATCTCCCTCCTCTGGGCAAATCCTTGACCTGGGAGGCAGAGAGAGAGAAGGGGTCAATCTCTTCACTTGTAGCAACTGGAGTGAACCCAGGGAGCGAGCAGACTTTGCAAACTCAGGTATGTGTGTTAATTACCCGGATGAGGAGAGACAGAAATTGGGAAGGGGGAGGGGGAGAGATCTTTTCTGTTTTTACTTTTCAAATGCACACGGTCCCCACAACTAAATACAACAGTGTATGCAATATCCCTCATTGCATCTCCAAGCTGGCTGCAACGGTTTTGCATCCTCCGTTCTTCCTCCGCCTTGTTTCCACCACATTTTGCTTTCTTTCCCCATCCCCAACCCCCGCCCCGAGGCGTTGATGCTTCCAATCTGACCCTCTGAGTACAGGAGAAGTAAGGTTATGTTGAGACTGTGCAGGACATTGGTAAGATCACTGGAATATTGTGTGCAATTCTGGTCTGCCCCCCATAGGAAGAATGAAGAACAAAGAACTAAGAACATTTACATCCCAGAAACATGCCCTTCAGCCCTGCAATCCTGAGCCGATCCAAATCCACTGTCTAAACCTGTCGCCCAATTCCTAAGCATCTCTCGCTCCCCAACTACTCATGCATCTGTCCAGAAGCATCATAAATGAATCTACCATGCCTGCCTCCAGTACCTCTGCTGAGAACGCGTTCTAGGCATCTGCCACTCTCTGTGTAAAGATCTTGCTGCGTGCACCCTACTTAAACTTTTCACCTCTCACCTTGAAAGCTATCTCTATCTACCCTGTCTATACCCTTCATGATTTTGTTGACCATGATTTTATGATCGGCACGGTGGCACAGTGGTTAGCACTATTGCCTCACAGCGCCAGAGACCCGCGTTCAATTCCCGCCTCAGGTGACTGACTGTGTGGAGTTTGCACATTCTCCCCGTGTCTGCGAGGGTTTCCTCCGGGTGCTCCGGTTTCCTCCCACAGTCTAAAGATGTGTAGGTCAGGTGAATTGGCCATGCTAAATTGCCCGTAGTGTTAGGTAAGGGGTAAATGTAGGGGTATGGGTGGTTTGTGCTTCGGCGGGGTGGTGTGGACTTGTTGGGCCGAAGGGCCTGTTTCCACACTGTAAAGTAATCTAATCTAATCTAATCAATCAGGTTCCCCCCCATCTCCTTTTTTATAATGAAAACAAACCTAACCTAATCAACCTCTCTTCATAGCTAGCACCTTCCAT
Organism: Chiloscyllium plagiosum; assembly: GCF_004010195.1. Taxonomy (NCBI): domain Eukaryota; kingdom Metazoa; phylum Chordata; class Chondrichthyes; order Orectolobiformes; family Hemiscylliidae; genus Chiloscyllium; species Chiloscyllium plagiosum. The sequence goes on from NC_057759.1 coordinate 1,065,097, forward strand.
ACCAGGCAACATCCTCGTAAACCTTCTCTGCACCCTCTCCAAAGCGTCCACATCCTTTTGGTAATGTTGCGACCAGTACTCTGCACAGCATTCTAAATGCAGCCGAACCAACGTCGTGTACAGTTTTGACATGACCTGCCAGCTCTTAAGCTCAATACCCTGTCCGATGAAGGCAAGCATACCATATGCCTTCTTGACCACTCTACCGACCTGTGCAGCAACATTCAGGGTACAATGGACCTGAACTCCCAGATCTCTCTGTTCATCAACGTTTCCCAAGGCTCTTCCAATTACTATATAATTTGCTCTAGAATTAGACTTCCCAAAATGCATCACCTCACATTTAACTGGATTGAACTCCATCTGCCACTTCTCCACCCAACTCTCTAGTCTATCTATATTCTCCTGTATTCTTTGACAGTCCCCTATGCTTTCTGCTACTCCATCAATCTTCGTTTTATCTGCAAACTTGCTGATCATACCAACAGTGCCCACTTCCAGATCATTTATGTATCACAAACAACAGTGGCCCCAGCACTGATCCCTCTGGAACACCACTGGTCACCTTTCTCCATTTTGAGAAACTCCCTTCAACTACTACTCTGTCTCCTGTTGCTCAACCAGTTCTTTATCCACCTAGCAAGAACACCCTGCACGCTATGTGACTTCACTTTCTCTATTCGTTCATCAAACGCCTTACTAAAGTCCATGTATATGACATCTACAGCCCTTCCTTCATTTATCAACTTGGTCACTCCCTCAAAGAACTCTATTATGTTCGTAAGGCACGATCTCCCCCTTTCAAAACCATGTTGGCTATCACTGATAAGCCCACTTTTTTCCAAATATAAATAGATTTTATCCCTCAGTAGCTTCTCCAGCAACTTTCCCACCATTGACGTCAGGGTCATTGGTCTGTAGTTACCCGGAATATCCCTTCTTGTACAGGGGACAATATGAGCAACCCTCCAGTCCTCCGGCACCTCACTTGTGTTTAAGGATGCTACAAAGATAGCTGTCAGGGCCCCAGCTAGTTCCTCTCTCGCCTCCCTCAGCACCCTGGGATAGATCCAATCCGATCCTGGGGATTTGTCCACCTTAATAACCTCTAGCATACCCAACAGATCTTCCTTATTTATGTCAGTGTCATCCAGAGTTACCAAACTTCTGTCTCTAATCTCAACATTCATCATGTCCCCCTCATTAGTGAACACTGATGCAAAGTAATCATTCAGAATCTCACCCATTCTCTCAGGTTCGACACACAGCCTTCCTTCATGATCCTTTAGTGGACCAATCCTTTCCCTAGTTACCGCTTGCTTCTTATATAAGAATCAAAGGCTTTGGGATTCTGCTCATTTCTGCTCACTATAGCTATTTCATGACCCCTTTTATCCCACTCGATTCCTCTTTTAAGAATGGTCCGAGTCTCCCAATATTCCTCCAGGGCCCGTTCTGTTCTTAGCTGCCTGGACTTTATATACACTTCCCTTTTCATCTTGGCTAGTCATACGATTTCTCCTGTCATCCACAGTTCACGAATCTTGCCTTTCCTATCCTTTGCTTTCAATGGAACATGCCTATCCTGCACTATCTTTAACCTATCTTTGAAAGCCTTCCACATATCAACTATGGCCTTCTATTCAAATAGCTGTTTCCAATCCCCCTTTCCCAGCTCCTGCCTAATTTTGATATAATTGGCCTTGTCCAGTTTAGTAATCTTCCCTTAGGACCCTCTCATCTTTGTTTACAAGTATTCTAAAACTTGCAGAATTGTGGTCACTATTCCAAAAGAAACCCCACACAACGCAACTTCTCCTACTTGGCCTGGCTCATTCCCCAACACCAGATCCAATATGGCCCCTTCCCTCGTCGGACTGTTGACAATTTGCTCTAGAAAACTCTCCTGGATGCTTCTTACAAATTCTGCCCCAACCAGTCTACTGACACAAAGTGTATCCCAGTCAATGTTGGGAAAAATTAAATCTCCCATCACCACCAACGTGTTGCCTTTACATCTTTCCATAATCTGTTTACCTATTTGTTCTTCTACCTCACGCTAACAGTTGGGAGGCCTGTAAAACAGCCCCAACAATGTAACTGCACCCTTCTTATTTCTCAGCTCCACCCATAATGCCTCACTACTTAAGCCCTCCATAGTGTCCTCCTCCTTTAGCACAGTGATATCATCCCTGACTGGCAATGCAACTCCTCCCCCGCCCGCCACACACACACACACACACACACACACACACACACGCCTTTTACTTCCCTCCCTGTCCTGAAGCATCTATATCCTGGAACATGTAGTTGCCAATCATGCCCTTCCCTCAAACAAGTTTTTGTGATTGCAATAACACCATACTCCCAGGCACCAATCCAAACCCGAAGTTCATCTGCCTTACCCACTACACTCCTTGCATTGAAGTATGTGCACTTCAGGCTACCAGTTCTTCTGCGTTCATCTGCTCTCTGCCTACTCTTCCCATTATTAATGCTATCTTCATGATTCTTACAGTTTCCAGTTTCCACCTCGCTGTCTTCTCTTCTGGTTCCCTGCCCCCTGCTACATTAGTTTAAAACCTCCCCAACAGCAGTAGCAAAATCTCCCCCAAGGACATTAGTTCCAGTCTGGTTCAGATGTTGACCGTCCAACCTTCACCAGAACCGGTCCCCAATGTCCAACAAATCTAAACCCCTCCCTCATACACCATCCCTCAAGCCACGTATTCATCTGCCTATTCTTTCATTTTCTACGTTGGCTAACAGTGACACTGGTAGTAATTCCGAGATCACTACTTTTGTGGTCCTCCTTTTTAACTTGACTCTTAGCTCCCTGAATTCTGCTTTCAGGACCTCATCTCGTTTTTTACTTATATTGTTGGTACCTGTATGCACCAAAATAACTGGCTGTTCACCCTCCCCTTTTAGAATGCTCTGCAACCCATCGGTGACATCCCTGACCCGAGCACCTGGGAGACAACATACCATCCAGGAGTCCCATTTTCGGCCACAGAACCGCCTATCTACTCCCCTTACAATTGCATCCCCTTACGAGTCTTTTTCCCTCCACGTGCCATGATCTTGGCAACTGCTGCCCTCCCCTGGTGAGTCATCTCCCTCAACAGTAACCAAGATGGCATACCTGTCTTGGAGGGAGATGACCGCAGGATACACATGCACTGCCTTCCTACTCTTTTTCTGCCTTTTGGTCACCCATTCACTGTCTCCCTCAGCAACTCTAACCTGCTGTGTAACCAGTTCACTGAACATGCTATCCACGACCTCCTCAGCATCGTGCATGCTCCACATTGAGTCCATCCGCAGCTCCAGAGCCATCATGCGGTCAAACAAGAGCTGCAGCTGAACACATTTCTTGCAAGAGTCAAGAACGTCAGCCATTTGCCTGGGCTCCCATTTCAAGCAAGAGGCACATGCCACAGGTCTGAGGTTCCCTGTCATTGTAAGCCTTAGCTTTAAATCAACTAACTAAAACCAAACAATGCACTTCAATATAGGAAAGAAAAGAAAGAGAAAATAAAAGCTGTAACTTAGAGTCTTTTTCTTCTGGTTAGCGGAGGAGGGGTGGTGCGGAAGGGAGATGTAGTATCTCGGGTTTAGCTGCTTCCCAAAATACATACTAAGTCCTTACCTTCCCGGCACCCTCCTGGTCTCCACGTCACCTTCGCTCTGTCTCCTCTGCTCCCGAACAGGAAAAAGGCTGCAGGCTCCAAAAGCAAAAATTTAAAGTGTCCTTACATTCCCTGCACATCCCTGGTCTCACGTCACCTTCGCTCTGTCTCCCATTGCTCCCGGACAGGATATCAAAAAAAGATAGACAAGGAAGTCTCCATGATTTGAGAATTTGGTGGTGAATCTGCTGAGGCTGTTTTCCCTAGTGACTGGAGGCTGAGGAGTGACACGAGAGACATTTAGAGTCATAGAGATGTACAGCATGTAAACAGACCCTTCGGTCCAACTAGTCCATGCTGAACAGTTATCCCAACCTAATCTAGTCCCATTTGCCAGCACTTGGCCCCAAATCCCTCTAAACATTTCCAATTCATATACCCATCCATTGTTGCAATTTTACCAGCCTCCAGCACTTCTTCTGGCAGCTCATTCGATACATTCATCACTCTCTGTGTGAGCATGTTGACCCTTAGGTCCCTTTTATATCATTCCCCACTCACCATAAATCTATGCTCTCTAGTTCTGAACACCCACACCTCAGAGAAAAAAACTTTGCCTACTTATCCTATCCATGCCCCTCATGATTTTATAAACGCCTATGAGGTCACCCCTCAGCCTTCAACTTTCCAGGGAAAATAGCCCCAGCTTTTCAGCCTCTCCCTGTAGCTCAAATCCTCCATCCTGGTGGTGGAGTCCAGAAGTAGAGGGTAATAGGTTTAGGGTGATGGCGGGGGTGGAGTTTTCAAAGTGACCTCAGGGGCAACATTTTCATTCAGAGGGTGGTCTATGTGAAGAATCAGCTGCCAGAGGAAGTGGTGGATGCTGGTACAATTATGACATTTAAAAGGCATCTGGATAGGTATATAAAAAGGAATGGTTTAGAGGGATATGGGCCAATGGGACTAGATTAGATTAGGATATCTCTACGACTTTGGCTTGCCACTAACGTTTGGCACGTTTGTATGTTCAGTTTCTCTCTAGTGTCAGTGTCAATGCATTGATGTCTTATTCACTCACTCCAATCCCATTCCCGGGGATGTTAACTATTTCGTGTACAGTTGTTTCTCAAGAATCTGCATTGCAGATTCATCCTGAATTTGCACACTTTTTTTGCCTCCCAAAATCAGGCCCGCTCAATCTCAGCAGTATCCCATTGTTGTGAAAGATATTGACTTTTCAGGTGGAGTTATCTAAAATTCAAAGAGATACCAGTCTTGACGTTTTTGCTTTTCTGCCCCTGTTAGATCCTGAATTAGCACCTTCAGGAGAATTATTTAGAGTGGAGTGAGAACAGAGCGGGAGAAAGAGCGCATGGAATGGTGCTTTCAATGTTTCAGAATAACAAAAGAAAAGAGTGTTCCACAGAAATTGGAATTGCTTTTTCTGAATTTCTACTTTGAACTGATAGTGATGAGTTTTGTAGTCTCTTCTTGAAGTATTTGAAGATCTAAAGGTGGATGTTTCAAAATGAACAGATGAAAGACTTATGCCTGACTCCCCTCTTCTGTGGATGCTGCCTGAACTGCTGTGCTTTTCCAGCAACGCACTTTTCGACTCTGACTCTCCAGCGTCTGCAGTTCTCACTTTTACTTCAATGTCTGCAAGTTACTCCAATCCATTGGGACCGCAACGATTTTAGACTATGATCCTGTGAGATGGAGCAAAGTATTGTGGTTCCTGTTTCAGTATGTTTTCAGCATCAGTGGGACTGGGTGAGAGAGCCCAGTGTTGCAGTGCACTGAGTGTGGAACCTGAAACATTAATACAGCCTGGAAAGAGGAGTTCATGGTGGCAAGGGGCTCTACATGCGTTTGTGTACAGCTGAAGCTTCAGCCATGGAGGAACCTGAGGAATCCCGGCCCATGCGGAAACCATGGAAGTGTGGCGACTACGGAAAAGGCTTTCGTGTACCGTCTGCACTGGAAAGTCATCGACGCAGTCACACTGGGGAGAGACTGTTTTCCTGCCCTGAGTGTGGGAAGGGCTTTACACATGCGTCTACCCTCTGGGCCCACCGACGGGTCCACAGCGGAGAAAGGCCATTCTCCTGCCCTGAGTGTGGGAAGGGATTTACCCACTCCTCCCAGCTGCTGCCCCACTGGCGGGCCCACTCCAGGGAGAAGCCCTGTAGCTGCCCCGAATGTGGGAAGGCCTTCACCGATTCCTCCGCCCTGCTGAAGCATTAGCGGGTCCACACCGGGGAGAGGCCATTCTTCTGCCCCAGGTGCAGGATGGACTTTACCGCTACTCCAACCTGATGAGGCACCCGGAGCTCCACACCAGGGGGAGGCTGTTCTCCTGCCCAGAGTGTGGCAAGACCTTTAACCGCTCCTCCAGCCTGCTGGCCCACCAGTCAGTCCACTCCAGGGAGAAGCCCTTCAGCAGTCCCGAATACGGGAATATCTTCAACAATTCCTCGGTCCTGCTGGCACACAAGTGGGTCCACACAGGGGAGAGGCCATTCACCTGCTCCATGTGTGGGAAGGGATTCAGTCAGCTGGGCAACCTGCAGAGGCACCAGTGGGTCCACACAGGGGAGAGACCATTCGTATGCTCTCAGTGTGGGAAGGGATTCCTTGATTCTTCCACTCTGAAGACCCACCAGCAGGTCCTTACTGGAGAAAGGCCATTCACCTGCTCCGTGTGTGGGAAAGGATTCAGTCAGGTGGGCAATCTGCGGACGCACCAGCGGGTCCACACCGAGGCAAGGCCATTCACTGCCCAAATGCAGAAAGGGATTCATCGATTGCTGACCTACCAGCGGGTCCACACCGAGGAGAGACCATGCAGCTGCCCGAGTGCGGGAAGGGATTCATTGATTCTTCCGGCCTGTGGATGTACCAATAGGTGCACACCAGGGACAGCTCGCTCACCTGCTCTGGCCTTTATCAACACCTCCCACCTACGGAGGCACAAGTGAGTTAATGTGCCATTGCAGGGGGATTGAAGGAGCTACGGCCTCATGCCATTATCGGCTGGACAATCGACCCAGCTCTAGGGACTTCCAGGTTTGAATCCCGCAGCGGAGGATGGCAGAATTGGGATTCGGTCACAAATCTGCAGTTCAGAATCTAATGATGAAAACAATTTTGGGGAAGAAAAAAGGTCTAATTCACTCTTGCCCTTTTTAGGGAAGGAAACTGCCATTGCAGAATGGATTCACTCAGTCATCCCAGTTGTATACTTTACCCAGTCTGGCCTACATGTCACTCCAGACCCACTGCAGTGTGGTTGACTCTTGACTGCACCCTGCCTTCCCGCCACCCCAAGAAAATGAGGGAGGGGAGAAACTTACTTGGATACAATGTATAGGTTGCAATTGCTGAGCTGACCAATAGTAAAGGAAGTGGGGTGGGGAGTATGTGCACTTTGACCTTGAGCTGTTAAAAAAGTAAAGCTACTTTTTGTACACCTTTTTGCTGGGGAGATCTGAAGCAGTAACAAAGTTGGGTCACAATAAAAGTTACCTAAACTTTCCGTGGTACTCAGACATTGAAATCTCTGAGATCTAACAGGTATTTCTTTTAAAGTTTCCAATGTCATATGTCAGAAGGAGCAACGAATGGGTAGTTAATATAGTTAGAAATTGTAAATTTTTCAGGAGTGCACATACTGCATCATTTCATCAGCATTGTAAAGTTTCCTGGCAGCACCAGGCAGTGTGGGCTGTGTTCACTAGAAATGATATTGAAGATCTCGTGTTGGACTGGGATGGATAAAGTTAAAAATCACACAATGCCAGGTTATAGTCCAATAGGTTTACTTGGGAGCACTACCTTTTGGATTGTTGCTCCTTCATCGGGTAGCTGTGGAGAAGGATCATAAGACACAGAATTTATAGCAAAAGTATATAGTTTCATGCAACTGAACTGATATATTGAACAAACCTAGATTGCTGTTAATTCTTTCATCTTTTAGAATGGAGTGCAGATTTCAGTTCATTAATATGTAATTCCCAGAACTTCCTTCAAGTCACATTCTCAACATAACTTAAGGTTTTTTTAAAAAAGCGACAAGTGACAATGCTTTGAAGGTTTGACAGTGTGATGCTGGAAAAGCATAGCAGGTCAGGCAGCATCCAAGGAGCAAGAAAATTGACGTTTTAGGCTGGCACCCTTCATCCAGAATGAGGCTGGGAGCCTCAGGGATGGAGAGATAAATTGGAGAGGATGGGGCTGGGAGAAGATAGCTGAGAGGACAGGTAGTGCTGGGCTTCCTCCATCACCACTACCTCACCACCCGACGCCTGGAGGAAGAATTCATTATCTTCCTCCTCAGAACCCTTCAACCCCAGGGCATCAATGTGGACTTCACCAGTTTCCTCATTTCCCACATCAGCCCAGTTCCAACCTTCCAGCTCAGTACCATCGTCATGACCTGTCAACCTTCCTTCCCACCTGTCCGCTCCACTCCTCTCTGACATATCACCTTTAGCCCCCCCACCTCTATCCATCTATTGCACTCTCAGCCACCTTCTCCCCAGCTCCACCTCCTCCCATTTATCTCCACACACCCTAGGATCCCAGCCTCATTCCTGATGAAGGGCTTTTGCCCGAAACATCAAATTTCCTGCTCCTTGGATATTGCCTGACCTGCTGTGCTTTTCCAGCAACACACTTTCAACTCTGATCTCCAGCATCTGCAGACCTCATTGTCTCCTAATGCGTTAAAGTTGTCAGGTTTGAGTATATCTGTATCCCAATCTTGAATCAGACTGGTTCTACTTCCACTGTCGAAATACATAAAATATTACATAGATTGACTGCCTGCAGATGTTGCGCTTTGTGAGCAAAATAGAATGTATCTGCAAATACAACTCTAAATGCAAATTCACCACATCGAATTATATGTGTGTGTGCTTGCATGAGTGAGTGTATATTTGCGTCTGTGCATGCTTGGTAAGGTGTGTGCGTGTTGGAGTATAAGACTGTGTGAGGGTGTGGGTGTGAGTATGTGTATGTGTGTTTGAGAGAGAGCATGTGTATGAACGAAGTCTGCATATGGATATGTGCTTGTGCGTGTGTGATTGTGAGTGAGTGTAAAGTGTACTGAGGTCACCTGTGATTCCCTGCAGCGTGGAGCCCTTCAGTGCAACAAGTCCACACTGACCCTCCAAAGAGTAACCCACCCAGACTAATTTCCAGCATTTACCCATGACTAATGCACCCAGCACTAAGGGCATTTTAGCATGGTCAATTCACCTGACCTACACATCTTTTGAAATATGGGAGGAAACTGCAGCACCTGGTGGAAACCCATGCTGACATGGGGAGAACGTGCAGACTTCACACAGTCGGCCGAGGCTGGAATCGAACCCGGGTCGCTGGTGCTAACCACTGAGCCACCGTGCCCCCCCCCACCCCATGAAGTGACATGAACTCAATGTCCCGGTTGAAGCCATCCTCATTGGTTCTGGACTTGGCTAATAGCCTCTGCTTGGCCAATAAAAACGATTAAGCAGTTACAAAACACATATTGCAGAGGGCAGGGTGGGACGTGTCTTTCAATTTGCAGAAGGTGGGAGGCTCTGGATGCTGTAATCCAGGGCAAATGCATACTGGAGGACCTTCGGCGCAGAGAGATGGAGCTGGACGCCAGGCTGCAGATACGTTGGGGGGGAAATGGATAAAGTTGAATGGATGCTTTATTCCAGAAGATGGTCATTCCCCTCCAGACAGAGCCTTTTGATTGGTTCAGTGGACAGTATCAGGAGGGTGTGAGTGCGAGTCAGGCAGGTAAAAGGGATCTGAGAGAGTATTGCAGGGTGGAAGTGCTAACTGGCTGGGTTACGGGAGTAAAAAGAATGTTGGGCGTGGGGGGATGGTAGTAAGGGACAGAAGAGTGACAGGGATTGTCTCTGTTCTCTGTAGTTGGCATCAGGAGGCCAGATGGCATTGGTGTCTGTCTGGCACAAGATTTGGGAACCAATGTACTCAGGTCTAGAAAAGTGGAAAAGGGAGGTTGCTGTGGTGTGGTCCAACAATGTCAGGACGAGGGAGTCTCTGCTGAGGGCACATGAGAAGTTAGAAGCTACAAAGACAAAGCAGAGCCTCAAAGCTCTGAGCGGCATGGTGGCTCACGGGTCAGCATTGCTGCTTGACAGCGCCAGAGACCCGAGTTTGATTCCACCCTGAGGCGATAGTCTGTGTGGGGTTAGCTCTGCGTGCAGTTTAGGGTGTTTCAGCTGTGCTAAAGTGCCCAGGCATGTGCAGTTTAGGGTGTTATGACTGTGCTAAAGTGACCAGGCATGTGCAGGTTAGGGTGGATTAGTCATGGGGAACTGCCGGGCTGTTGGGTAAGCAGATGGGTCTCGGTGGGATGCTGTTCAGAAGATCGATGTGAATTCGATGGGCCAAAATGCCTGCATGGACTATATGATTCTCTCTTGAAAAATGATTGCCCTAAGTCTGCTGTGACAGGAGTGGATTCCAGTTCATGGGACACTGACACCAGTCCTGAAGAAGGTGGGATTTGTGCTGTCTCTCCCCCCACCCTCTGTCCACCCCCCAACTATTCTGTCTCTCACACTCTGCACACCGCATTCTCTCTCTTCTCCACCATTCTCTTCTCCCCCCACCCCCAGTATTTCTCTTTGCCGTCATCCTCTGTTCTCCTGTCCATTTTCTCTCTTTCTCCACCCTCTGCACTACCCCATTCTCTCTCCTCACACTCTGCACCCCCATTCTCTCTCTCTCCTAAACTGTCTGCCTGCCATTCTCTGTCCCACTCATTCTTTGCCCAAATTATCTTACCCACCACCATCTGTCACCTCAGTGTCTCTCTACATCCACCCTCTGTCCACTTGTCTATTTCCTCTTTCTCTCTCTCCCACCAGCCTCTGACTCTGTCCATTCTCTCTCCCTTCTCCTGCACACACCACCCCACCGTCCTTTTTCATTCCTCAAGCCCTCATTGATCACCGTATCAAGCCCTTCTAAGAAGAGAGAGAGATTGGAATGGTGATGACTCTACCTGGGAGACTGGGGTGCATAAGAAATGGTTGATATTTAAAATTGTGAATACTGAAAATGTATTCAGAAGCATCATTAAAATCTGAAAGCATGTTCAATTCCTTTAAAAAGCTGCTGGCATCTTTCTGAAAATTGTATTGAAATATGCACAGTTAGGCAACAATTAAGGACAGGCTGTAAGGGGTGAATGGCCTATTCCTCGTCTTGTGAAATTGGTTCCTATTAGGTAGGAATAGTGTCATTGGGTTGAGAAGAATGGAAACAAACATTTTGGTCTGTGCCAATCAGATATCCTAAATTAATCTACTCCCATTTGCCTAAATTTGGTCCATATCCCTCTAAGTCTTTCTTATTCAGATATGCATCCTGACGCCTTTTAAATGTTGGAATTGTACCAGCCTCCATCACTTCCTCTGGCAGCTCATTCCAAACACCTATCACCCTCTGTGTGAAAAAGTTACCCCTTAGGTTCTTTCTAAAGTTTTCCCCTTTCTTTCTCAATCTATGCCCCAGTTTTAGACTTCCTCTAACTTGGGGAAAAGAGCTACAAACGTTGAGCAAGAGACAAAGTGCAAAATGAACAAAATGTTGACCCACAAGGGGAAACTAATTGTGGGTCCAACCATTCTTTTTCTGCTATTGGCATTTGGACACTTAAATCTGTCAGGAACACTAGCATCGTCACATCACCCTTTCTTTAGCTTTGACAAAGGTTCAGTTAGACTCGAAACGTCAGCTCTTTTCTCTCCTTACAGATGCTGCCGGACCTGCTGAGGCTTTCCAGCATTTTCTCTTTTCGTCACATCACATATTGCGCATGCTCCTCGGTGTCAGGAAGCACTGCGCAAGTTCACCGGTGTCAACAAAATAGTACGCACGCTCGCTCTCAGATGAAACATCCCGAGACCTTCTCTCTCTGGACCAATGGGAAGATTTGGATGACCGGAAGGAATCTGGTCCTCCTGACAATCAGAGACACCCCATAGTACATGAATGCGGAAGTTCGCCATAAGATTGGAAAGTTGCTGCTCCTGTCTCTGAATGAAGATTGAGTTTCAGCAGATTGCAGCTTCCTTCCTCTGTCTAAACATCTGTGAGTACAGCAGTCTATTTTCAATTTATTTCTTTCATTCTGGGGTTCGGTTGTTAACTTGCAGCAACTGAAAGGAAAGAGAGTGAATCCAGGGAGGGAACAGATTGGAAAAGTTGGTCCAGGTCTGTGTCTCAATTGGCAAACACATGGCAATTGAAGTTCCACAGTGTGAACTTGTTTCCTTTGCTGTAGAAAACAAAAGGCAGAACGGAGGTGTATTGTTTAAATGGTGATACATTGGGATGTGGAGAAAGTGAGGACGGCAGATCAGAGTCAAAAAGTGTGGTTCTGGAAAAGCGCAGCATGTCAGGCAGCATCTGAGGAGCAGGTGAGTCAACGTTTCAGGCATGAACATTTCATCAGGAATGATTAGATTACTTACAGTGTGGAAACAGGCCCTTCAGCCCAGCAAGTCCACACCGCCCCGCCGAAGCGCAACCCACCCATACCCCTACATTTACCCCTTACCTAACACTACGGCCAATTTAGCATGGCCAGTTCACCTGGCCTGCACATCTTTGGACTGTGGGAGGAAACCGGAGCACCCGGAGGAAACCCACGCAGACACGGGGAGAAAGTGCAAACACCACACAGTCAGTCGCCTGAGGCGGGTATTGAACCCGGGTCTCTGGCGCTGTGAGGCAGCAGTGCTAACCACTGTGCCACCCATGATGTGTGCCTCAGCATCCTGCTACTCCAGTCAATGTCCGTTGTCAGACAGGTGGAGCAAGCAATGAGCGAGGCAAGTCGTATATTACCAAGAGGAATAGAGTTCAGAAGTGGAGATGTCTTCCTGCAGTTATGGGGTTATTGAATGTATTCAAGGCTGAGTTAATCAGATTTTTGAACAATAACGAAGTGGATGGTTCTAGGGGAAGGCAAGACAATGATTTTAAGACCCGTACAGAATAGTCACACAGTCATATATCACAGAAACAGACAATTTGGTGCAACTTGTCCATGCTGACTATGTTCTCAGGCTAATCTAGTCCGACTTACCAGTGTTTGACCCATATCCCTCCGAGTACTTATCCAATGTATTTTAAATGTTGTAACTGTATCTGCATCCACCACTTCCTCTGGACATTCATTCTACACACAAACCACTTTCTCTGTAAGAAGAAAGAATTGTTGCTTAAAATCTTTCTCCTCTCACCTTCAAAATTTTCTGCCTAATCTTGAAATCCCCACCTAAGGGAAAGGACACCCACTGTTGAACTCACCTATAACCCTCAAAGTTTTATAGACATCTATAAGGTCACCGCTCAACCTCCTATGCTCCAGTGAAAAGAGTCCCAGTGTATTCACCTAAATGTAGGTATATTCATATCCAACTATGATGTGGTCAATGCTGGTGAAGGCTCGAAAGACCAAATGGCCTGTTCCCATTATCCATTTCTAATACTATGACCAGGACAGCAAGAGACCATAAGACATAGGAGCAGAAATTAGGCCATTCAGCCCATTACGTCTGCTCCACCATTCAATCAGAGCAGATACGTTTCTCAACTCCATTCTCTCGATTTCTCCCTATAACCCTCAATTCCCTTGACACTCAAGAACCGGTCTCATCTTAAATATATTCAGTGACTGGCCTCCATAGCCTTTTGTGGTAACGATTTCCATAGATTCACCACTCTTTGGCTGAAGAAGATTCTCCTTGTCTCTGTTCTAAAAGGTCTTCACATTACTCAGAGACTGTGCTCTTTGGTCCTAGTCTTTCCTACTAATGGAACCATTTTCCCAATGTCCATTCTGTCGAGGCCATTCAGTATTCAGTCAGTTTCAATTAGATCCCTCCTGAGAGTGGGCCTGTTAATGAGCATGAACCAGAACCTTCAGGATGAGATACAGCAGGGATTAGGTTCAGCAAGTTGAGAATGGAGGCAGTGTGTGTGTGGGATGGAGATTTTCAGCATTTAGGGAATGATAGAGGATTATATATTAGAATGGATCAGATGGGCTGAGGAATGGCAGATGAGTTTAGTTTAGATAAATATGAGGTATTGCATTTTGGCAAGGCAGGACTTTCCAGTTAATGGGAAATGTTGTAGAACAAAGAAACCTCGCAATGCAGCTTCATAGTTCTTTGAAAGTGGAGTCACTGTTAGGCAGAATGGTGATGAAGGCGATTGGTATGCTTGCCCTTATTGGTTAGTGCATTCAGTACAGGGGTTGGGAGGTCATGTTACGACTGTTCAGGACATTGATTAGGCCACTTTTGGAATACTGCTTTCAGTTCTGGTCTTTCTGATGCAAGAAGGATGTTGCGAAACATTGAAAGGATTCAGAAAGATGTATAAGGCTGTTGCCAGCATTGGAAGCTTTAAGCTGTAGGGAGAGGCTGAATAAGCTGAGACTGCTCTCCTTGGAGTGTCAGAGGCTGAGGGGTGGGGAGCTTATTGAAGTTCATAAGGGGCCACCTTATTGAAGTTCATAAGGGGCAGGGATGGGATGAGTAGCCAAGATCTTTTCCCCAGGTTAGGAGAGTCCAAAACTAGAGGGCACAGGTTTGAGGTGAGAGGGGAATGATTTAAAAGGAACCTGAGGGGCAACTCTTTTATGCAGAGGATGGTGCATGTATGGAATGAGCTGCCAGGGGAAGTGGTGGAGGCTGGTACAATCACAACATTTTAAAAGACATCTGGATATGTGAACAGGAAGGGTTTAGAGGGCCAAATGCTGGCAAATGGGACTAGACTGATTTCGGATATCGTTTTGTCACTGACAAGTTGGACCAAAGGGTCTGTTTCTGTGCTGTCTGACTCTAATTGTCTTCGGTGAAAGAAGTGTCGTTGTGAAGACTGGACTTGCAGAACACCTTTCAAAGATGTTTTGCCCGACTTGGGAGCAGAAAAAGTTACAGTGAAATCTTTCGTTTGTGAGATAGCAACTGAGTGAATGAGTAGATTGGGATTTTGGTGAAAAGTAGGAATTCATTGCACTATAGGGATGAAGTGCTTTCAAGTTTAATGGCAGTACGTGAAGTTTTAGGTGGGTTTTTGTTTTAAACTGCTAATTTCTTTCAGCCTGCGACGTTGTATTTCCAATGCTATGCAGCAGAAGGAGCGGAGAATCAATGACTGGTATTGTTAAAAGCGTTATGATTTTCAATACTGCAGGTATTGCATTGTTTCATCAGCAGCGGGAGGTGTGGGCTGTATTCACTAGAAACGATTAAGCAGTTAGGTAACACAAAAATAAGAGGGCAGGGTGGGATTGTCTTTTGATTTGCAGACGGTGGGAGGTTCTGGATGCTGTGATATGGAGCAAACACAACTGCAGTAAATTATAGAAACCCTACAGTGTGGAATCAGGCCATTCGGCGCATCAAGTCCACACTGACCCCTACAAAGAAAATGCCAAGCCCACCGTCCCCTACTCTATCCAGAAATAACTGTGCAAGACCATTCCAGGACACATGGCCTCAAGGTAAGGGAAAACAGATTTAGGATAGAGATGAGGAGAAACTGCTTTTCTCAGACAGCAGTGAATCTATGGAATTCTCTGCCCAAGGAAGCAATAGAGGCAGCTTCATTAAATATTTTCAAGACACAGTTGGATGGGTTTTTGCATAGTAGGGGAATCAAGGGTAGTCGGGATAAGCTGGTAGGAGCTGAGACTATGGATGGATCAGCCATGATCTTAATGAATGGCCGAGCAGGCTCGACAGGCCAAATGGCCTACTCCTGCTTCGATTACTATGAAACTGTAACCCTGCAATTAGGCTAACCCACCTAACCTGCACATCCCCAGACAGTATTGGCAATTTAGCATGGCCAATCCAATTCAAGGCAGGTGAGCGAGTAGTGATGTGGAAAATAAATGTCAGAGAAAGATGGACAGGGACAAGGAGAATAAATGTACCAGGAATCATAGCTGGATCCAAAAGGTTACAAAAATTGAAATTAAAAGCTGTGGTGTCTGAATATGTGCTGCATTGTAATGCAAGTGAATGAATTGACTGCACCAGTTAAAGAGAATAGTTTTGATCTGAGACTCCTTACAGAGACTTGGCTTCAGGATGACAGGAATTGGATCCTGAATATCGAGTGGGTATGTGACATTCAGGTCGAATGAGAAGCTCCGTTAAGGTAGAGGATTGGCACTAATAATCAAAGCACTGATAACATGGTGGTCTGCTGTTGGTTCAGATTTCAGGTGCTGTTTTCTCTGTCCTCTGTTGATCTGCCTGTTCCCACAAAGTAAGATGGTGTCAGTTCTCAGCTCTGCTGAAGCTTTGACCCCCTTTTATACATTCTGATTCAATAAAACAGTAAATCAGTCGATCAAGGCCCACCCACAATCTCCCAGCCTGTCAAACCATCCAGACAATAGACAATAGGTCCAGGAGTAGGCCATTCTGCCCTTCAAGCCTGCACCACCATTCAATATGATCATGGCTGATCATCCTTAACCAGTATCCTGTTCCTGCCTTGTCTCTATAACCCTTGATTCCACTGCCCTTGAGAGCTCTATCCAACTCTTTCTTAAATGCATCAAGAGACTGGGCCTCCACAGCCCTCTGGGGCAAAGCATTTCACACAGCCACCACTCTCTGGGTGAAGAAGTTTCTCCTCATCTGTGTCCTAAATGGTCTACCCCGTAATTTTAAGCTGTGTCCTCTGGTTTGGCACTCACCCATCAGCGGAAACATGTTTCCTACCTCCAGAGTGTCCAATCCTTTAATAATCTTATATGTCACAATCAGATCCCCTCTCAGTCTTCTAATCTCAAGGGTATACAAGCCCAGTCACTCCTGTCTTTCAGCGTAAGGTAGTCCCGCCATTCCAGGAATTGACCTTGTGAACCTACACTGCATTCCCTCAATAGCCTGAATGTCTTTGCTTAAATTTGGAGACCAAAACTGCACACAATACTCTAGGTGTGGTCTCAGCAGGGCCCTGTACAGCTGCAGAAGAACCTCTTTGCTTCTATACTCAATCCCTCTTGTTATGAAAGCCAGCGTGCTATTAGCCTTCTTCACTACCTGCTGTATCTGCATGCTTACCTTCATTGACTGGTGTACAAGAACACCCAGGTCTCTCTGTACTGCCCCTTTACCTAAATTGATTCCATTTAGGTAGTAATCTGCCTTCCTGTTCTTGCTACCAAAGTGGATAACCATACATTTATCCACATTAAACTGCATCTAACCTGTCCAGGTCATCCTGTAATCTCCTAACATCCTCCCCACATTTCACCCTGCCACCCAGCTTTGTATCATCAGCAAATTTGCTAATGTTATTACTAATACCATCTTCTATATCATTAATATAAATTGTAAAAAGCTGCGGTCCCAGCACTGATCCCTGCGGTACCCCACTGGTATTCTGAAATGGAGCAGTTTATCACTACTTTTTGTTTCCTGTCAGCCAACCAACTTTGAATCCAAGTTAGTACTTTGCCCCCAATACCAGGCGCCCTAATTTTGCTCTCTAACCTCCTATGTGGGACTTTATCAAAAGCTTTCTGAAAGTCCAGGTACACTACATCTACTGGATCTCTCTCATCCATCTTCAGAGTTACATCCTCAAAAAATTCCAGAAGATTCGTCAAGCATGATTTCCTCTTCATAAATCCATGCTGACTCTGACCTATCCTGTTACTACTATCCAGATGTGTCATAATTTCTTCCTTTATAATAGACTCCAGCACCTTTCCCACCACTGAGGTCAGACTAACTGGTCTATAATTTCCTGCTTCCTCTCTCCTATCTTTCTTAAAAAGTGGTACAACATTAGCCACCCTCCAATCCGCAGGAACTGATCCCGAATCTATCGAACTCTGGAAAATAATCACCAATGCATCCACGATTTCTCGAGCCACCTCCTTCAGTCCCCTGGGATATACACCATCAGGCCCCGGGTACTTATCCAACTTCAGACCTAATAGTCTCTCCAACACCAATTCCTGGCAAATATAAATTCCCTTCAGTTCAGGTCCTTCAGCCACTGTTACCTCAGGGAGATTGCTTATGTCTTCCCAGGTGTACACAGATCTGAAGTACCAATTCAATTCTTCTGCTATTTCTTTGTTCCCCGTAATATATTCCCCTGTCTCTGTCTTCAAGGGCCCAATTTTAGTCTTAATCATTTTTTTGCCTTTCACATACCTAAAAAAAGCTTTTACTATCCTCCTTTATATTTTCGGCCAGTTTAGATTAGATTAGATTAGATTACATTACAGTGTGGAAACAGGCCCTTCGGCCCAACAAGTCCACACTGACCCGCCGAAGGGAAAACAGGCCCTTCGGCCCAACAAGTCCACACCGCCCCGCCGAAGCGAAACCCACCCATACCCCTACATTTACCCCTTACCTAACACTACGGGCAATTTAGCATGGCCAATTCACCTGACCCTGCACATCTTTTGGACTGTGGGAGGAAACCGGAGCACCCGGAGGAAACCCACGCAGACACGGGGAGAACGTGCAAACTCCACACAGTCAGTCACCTGAGGCGGGAATTGAACCCGGGTCTCAGGCGCTGTGAGGC
>NC_057759.1:1086254-1097628 GCF_004010195.1 Chiloscyllium plagiosum
CCATTCACCCGCTCTCAGTGCGGGAAGGGGTATGCGAATTCTTCCAACCTGCAGACACACCAGCGGGTCCACACCGGAGAGAGGCAATTCACGTGCTTGGGGTGTGGGAAAGGGTTCACTTAATCATCTGCACTGCTGATCCACCAGCGGGTCCACACAGAGGAGAGGCCGTTCACCTGCTCAGTGTGTGGGAAGGGATTCAGTCATGTGGGCCATCTGCAGACACACCAGCGGATCCACACGGGAGTGAAGCCGTTCATGTGCCCAGTATGTGGGAGTAGGTTCGCTGAGTCATCTAAACTCCTGATCCACCAGCGGGTCCACACAAGGGAGAAGCCTTCCATCTGCTCAGTGTGCAGGAAGAGATTCAGTCAGATGGGGCATCTGCAAAGGCACCAGCAGGTTCAGACGGGAGAAAAGCCGTTGACGTGCCCCGTGTGCGGGAGGGGGTTCACTGAGTCATCTACAGTGCTGACCCACCAGCGGGTCCACATGCGAGAGAAGCCCTTCACCTGCTCAGAGTGTGGAAAGGGATTCAGTCGGGTGGGTGACCTGTAGATGCACCAGCGGGTCTACACCAGGGAGTGGCTATTCACTTGTCCCGAATGCAGGAAGGCATTCAGTCATGTCAGTAACTTGCGGACACACCAATGGGTCCACATGGGAGAGAAGCCATTCACCTGCCCGAGTGCGGGAAGGGATTAATTGATGCCTCCGGCCTGCGGATGAACGAGCAGGTCCACAGTGGGGACAGCCCGCTCACCATCTCAAACGCTTTGACCTTGAGCCGTTTTTAAAAAAAACAGCTACATTTTGTACACCTTTTTGTTGGGGAGATCTGAAGCAGTGACAAAGCTGGGTTGCAATAAAGGTTACTTGAACTTTTCGTCGTACTCGGACCTTGAAATCTATGCAATCTTGCAGGCTTTTGTTTCAAAGCTGCTCATTTCTTTCAGCCTCCAGCACTAAGTTTCTGCTGTCATGTATCAGAAGAAGCAATGAATGAGTAGTTAGTATCATCAGAAATTGTAATTTTTTTCAGGAGTGCAGGTATTCCATTGCTTCATTGGCATTGTAAAGTTTACTGGCAGCACCAGGGGAGGTGTGAGCTGTGTTCACTGAAAATTATGTGGAAGAGCCCGTGTTGGACTGGCGTGGACAAAGTTAAAAATCACACAACACCAGGTTATATTCCAACAGGGTTTATTTGGAAGCACTCTCTCTCGGATCACTGCTCCTTTATCGGGTAGCTATGGAGCAAGATCACAAGAAACAGAATTTATAGCACAGGATTAGTGTCATGCAACTGATACCATATAATGAACAAACTTAGAATGCTGCTAAGTCTTTCATCTTTTAGAATGGGTTGAAGGTTTTGGTTCATTTAATATGTTAATCCCAGAGCTTCCTTAAAGTAATATTCTTGACATACCTCGTTTTTTAAAATCTGAAGTTAACATCTCAGCTCAGAAAATGCATTCAAGTTGAGGTTAGAGTCTGTCTATATCCAATCTTGAGTGACACTGATTCTAATTTCCAAAGTAGGAATTTTTAAAATATTACATGGATTGACTGCCTGCAGATTTTGCTCAAAAAGTGCACAGTAGAATGTATCTGCAAATGTGAGTTCGCAAATGAAAATTCACCCAAAAGACTTGTATGTATTTGTGCGTCCATCAGAGACAGTCTGTGCGTGCACATGTGTGTGTGCACGTGACTGTGTGTTTGTGTGTGTGCGCATGCTTGATAAAATGTGTGATGGAGTATAAGCCTTTGCGAGGGTGGGTATGCATGGGGAGAGTACGTCTGTGTATCTGGGAGAGAGCAAGTGTATGAGAAAGAGCGTCTGCATGAGTGTGTGGAAATGTGCTTGTGTGTGAGTGTACAGTACAGTGGATGTAAACGCAAGGTCCCAGTTGAGGCTATCCTCACGGATACTGAACTTGGCTATCAATCTCTGCTCGGCCACTAGAAACAATTAAGCAGTTACACAACACACATTGGAGAAGGTTGGGTGGGACTTGTCTTTCAATTTGCTGGGAGGATCTGGATGCTGTGTTCTAGGGCAAACACATGTCAGAGAGATGGAGCTGGAAGCCAGGCTCCAGACATGTTGGGAGGAAATGGGTAAAGTTAACCGGACACTTTATTCCGGGAAATGGTCTTCCCCTCCAGATAGCCTTCTAATTGGGTCAGTGGACAGGGTCAGAGCGCGTATCAGACAGGTAAAGGAGATCTGAGAGAGGGCTGCAGGCCGGAGGAGCGAACTGGCTGGGCAGTGGGTGGTGACAGTAACGACAACACTGGGGAATGGGAGATGGTGGTGAGGGAACTGGCAGCAGGAGGCCAGATGACATCTCTGTCTGTCTGGCAGGAGAATTCAGGAACAGATGTGATCAGGGCTAGAGAGATGGGAAAGGGGGGTTGCAGCGGGTATGATTCAACAATGTCGGGAGGAGAGATCCTCTATTGCAGGCTCACGAGAAGTTAGAAGCTACAAAGACAAAGCCGAACCTCAAAGCTCTGGGTGGCATGGCTCAGCAGTTAGTACCACTGCCTCATGACCCCAGGGACCTGGGTTCGACTCCATCCTCAGGGGACTGTCTGTGGACTATGGCACGTTCTCCACCTTGTGTCTGTGTGAGTTACGTCCACGTGCTCAGGTTTCCTCCCACATTTCAAAAATTTGCAGTTCAGGGTGGATTCGCCATGCTAATGTGGTCAGACATGTGCAGGTTAGGGTGTATTAGCAATGGGGAAATGCAGGGCTGTAGGGTAAGTGGGTTGGTCTAGGTTTGGTGCTGTTCAGAAGCTCGTTTGCTGTGGAGGAATGGGTTCCAGTTCGTAGGACACTTGACATCAGTCCTAGCGAAGATGGGATTTGTGCTGTCTCTCCCTCCACCCTCTGTCCCCCTGTCCATTCTCTCCACTCCCACCTCCCCCCCCACCCATTCTCTCTCTCTCCCACACTCATACACCCCCATTCTGTCTCACTCCAAACCCTCTGCTGCCGTTCTCTCTTTCCCTCTCCCCCATTCTCTTACGCACCACTGTCCCCCCAGTCTTTCGCTTTCCCCCACCCTGTTGCCTTCAGTCTCTCTTCAGCCACACCCTCTATTCCTCTGTCCATTTTCTCTGTCTCTCTTCACCCCCTAACTATTCTCTTTCCTTTCCTACCCCTATCCTTTCTCATGCCTCAAGCCCTCTTTGATCGCTGAATCGAGCTCTTAAAGAACACAGAGAATTGATGGTGATGACTCTATCTGGGAGATGGGAGTGCATGAGAAATGGCTGGCCTTTAAAATTGAGAATAGCTAAAATGATATCTTTAGAAACATCATAAATGTTTGAAAGCATATTCAATATTTTTAAAAAAGCTTCAGAATTCTTTGACAAAATTGCTTGAAATATGCGCAGTTAGGTCACAGCTGAGGACAGGCTGTAAGGGGTGGATAGTCTATTCCAAGTCTTGTGCAATTGGTCCCGACTATGTAGAAATCGAGCCATAGAGTTGTGAGGCATGCAAACAAACCTTTTGATCCACACCGACAAGATATCCTAAATTAATATAGTGACCTATTTGCCAGCATTTGGTCCATATCCCACTCACCCCTTCCCATTCATATACCCATCCAGATGCCTTTTAAATGTTATCATTGTAGCAGCCTCTACCAGTTTCTCTGGCAGCTCATTCAATTCACACACCACCCTTTGCATGAAAAGGTTACCCCTCCGGTCCCTTTTAAATCTTCACCCTCTCACCCTAAAGCTATGCCCCTCTAGATTCGGACAGCATTCTACGCTGGGGAAAACACATCCAAAATTTGAGCTCCCGGACGAAATGGAAACAGAATGAAATAAAATATCGAGCCACAGTAGAAAAAGAAAATTGTGACTGCAATCCTTTTTCTAAACGATTGGCATTTAGACACTTTAAATTTGTCAGTAGCACCAGCATCTTCACATTGCATACTGCGCATGCTCCTCAGAGTCAGCAAGCACTGTGAATGTTCACCGGTGTCAGCAAAATAATGTGCATGCTCCTTGCTCACCACGGAAATGGCCTGCGACTTTTTTTAGTGGACCAATGAGGAGCCCTGGACAACCGGAAGGTGTGTGGTCCTCCTGCCAGTCACAACCCTCCTTTTGTCTGAATGCGGCCATTGGACCATGAGCTTTGGAAGTTGCTGCTCCTCTCTCTGAATGAAGATTGAGCTTCACCCCAGACTGCAACTTACTCTGGCCAACATCTGTGCGTACAGCAGTCTCTTTTCTCACCGTTTTCCATTTCTTTGTTTCATTCTGGGATTCAATTGTTGACTTGCAGGAACTGAAAGGAAAGGGAGTGAATCCAGGGAGGGGACAGACTCTGGAAAAGTCATCCAGGTCAGGGTCTCAATTGGCAAAAACAAGGCAAATGCAGGACCACAGTATGAAGTTTTAACCTTTGCTGCAAAAAAAAGCAGAAAAGAGGTGTAAGGTTTAAATGGTGATATATTGGGATGTGGAGAAAGTGAGGACTGCAGATGCTGGAGATCAGAATCTGAAAGTTTGGCGTTGGAAAAGCACAGTAGGTCAGGCAACATCTAAGGAGCAGGAGAAATAATGCATCGGGCTTGAACCTTTCGTCAGGAATGATGCGTGGATGTACAAAGGTGCCTCTGTGTCCTTCTACACCAGTCAATGTCGGTTATCAGATAGGTGCAGCAAGCAATGAGATTGGCAAGTGATATATTAGCAAGAGGAATGGAGTTCAGAAGTGGGGATGTCTTCCTGCAGTTAGGGGATCATTGAATATATTCAAGGCTGAGTTCATCTGACTTTTGAACAACAAAGATGTGGATGGTTCGGGGGAAAGGCAAGAAAATAGTTTTATGACCAGTATAGTACAGGAACAGAGACATACAGCCCAGAAACACTCCCTTCAGTACATCCCGTCCATGCTGACTATGTTCTAAAATTAAACTAGTCCCACTTGCTAGTATTTGGCCCATATCCCTCTGAACCTTTCTGATTCATGAACTTATGCAAATGTCCTCTAAACGTTGTCACAGTACCCATATCCACCACTTCCTCTGGAAATTCATTCCACATAGAAACTGCTTTCTTAAAAAAAAACGTGATCCTCGTTTTTTTGAAAAAGTCTTTCTCCTTTCACCTTCAACATTTGTTCCCTAATCATTAAACACCCCAGCCTAGGGAAAAGACACTTGCTGTTTTCCTCATCTATACTCCTCATGATTTTATAGTCCTCTACAAGGTCACCTCTCAACCTCCTATGCTCCAGTGAAAAAAGTCCCAACCTATCTGCCTAGATGTATGTACACTTCTATCCAAATGAGAGAGGAAAGAAAATCTGATATAAATTAGAATTGATTGGATGTACTGACGGTTTGAGGCTTGGCAGATGGGTAATTTAAATAAATGCGAGCTGTTGCAAAGAGACCGTGGAGTGCAGGTTTATAGTTTCTTGCAAGTGCAGAGGCCGGTAGAAAGGATAGTGAAGGTGTTTGGTATGCTTTCCCTTATTGGTCAGAGCATTGAGTATAGGTGTTGGGAAGTCATGTTGCAGCCGTGCAGGACATTGGTTAGGCCACTTTTGGAATACTGCATTCAGTTCTGGTCTCCCTGATATAGGAAAGATGTTCTGAAACTTTGAAAGGGATTGGAAAAGATTTACATGGCTGTCCTCAGACTTGGAGGGTTTGAGCTTTTGGGAGAGACTGAATAGGCTGGGGCTGTTTTCCCTGGAGCATCGGAGGCTGACAGGTGATCTTACAGAAGTGTATAAGGGGCAGGGAGAGGGTGAATAGGCAAGATCTTTGCCCCAGGGTATAGGAGCCAACAACAAGGGAGAGAGAAAGAAACCTACACTGCTAACTGACACAGCAGTGAATCTGCAATTACAGGACATCAGAGTGAGTGTAGGAAAAATTAACAAACAGCAAGATTCACAGCTACCTTTGGAGGAACCTGTGTGGGAGCGCGAGCAGCACAGGAACAGATAAGTGCATATTTTAACGCGTAACCTTGCTGTATGTCTGCACCAGTGTACAGAGTGGGTTCTTTCTTGATTATATGTTTTATTGAAATCTGTCTCTTGATTAAATGTAAAAAATGTAAACTGTAAGTACTAGGTTAGCCTGGAGCACTGGTTTTTATAGCAAAACAATGGTGCTATTGTCTGGTTCTGTAGATTGTGGAGGAAATATGGCTTTTCTTAGAGTAATATGCTCTTCCTGTCGGATGTGGGAGTTTTGGGAGAGTTTCAATGTTACTGTTGATTACGTCTGCAGTAAGTGTTTGGTTGTGAATCCTACCGGATCACATGGATCAGCTGGAGTGACAGTCGAGGAATGAGGAAGTTACAAGAGGAATATTACAATGAGGAATACATCCAGGAAAGTTATTTGGGTGGAACTGAGAAATAAAGAGATAATCACCTTATTGCGATTGTACTACCACTGAATAATCAATCGAAAATAGAGAAACAAATTTGTAACGAGATTTCAGTTATCGGTAAGAACAATGGGTGGTTATGGTTAGGGATTTTAACTTTCCAAACACAGAAGGTGGTGTGACTGATGGCAGTTATCAGATGGGAGAAAAACCGCAAACAGGTAGATGGGTTAGCTCCAGGAAAGGTAGGAGGGATAGGCAGGTAGTGCAGGAGTCTTCTGTGGTTACCCCCATTTCAAACAAGTATGCTGTTTGGAAAATGTAGGGGGTGATGGACTGTCAGGGGAATGTAGCACAAACAGCCACATTACTGGTACCCAGGCAGGTTCTAATGCAATGAGGGTTAAGTTGGGATCCAAGCGATCGATTGTGATAGGGACTCTCCAGTCAGAGGCAGAAACAAGTTTATGTAGTCAGCAGCAAAAAATAAGAATGGTGTGTCACCTCCCTGTGCCAGAATCAAGGATGTCTCCGAGATGGTGCAGAATGATCTCAAAGGGGAGAGGGACCAGCAGGACGTCATTGTATACATTGGAACCAACGGCAGAGGAAGGGAAAAGAATGAGATTCCGAAGGGAAAGTATAGAAAGTTAGGCAGGAAATTAAAAAGGTGGACCTTGAAGGTAGTCATATCTGGATGACTCCCAGTGCTGTGAGCTAGTGAGTATAGGAATAGGAGGATAGAGCAGATGAATGTGTGGCTGAGGAACTGGTGCATGGGAGATGGGTTGACATTTTTGGATCTTTGGAAATCTTCTGGGGTAGAAGTGACTTGTACAGGAAGGATGGATTGCACCTGAATTGAAAGGAGACCAATATTCTGGCAGGGAGATTTGCTAGAGCTGCTCAGGAGGGTTTTAACTAATAATGTGGGAAATAGTGAAGACAGAAATCAATCTGAGAGTGGTACAGTTGGGAAAGGGAACAAGTAAAACAGTCAGGGCAGGAAGGAACAAAGCAGAGAACAAGGTCGGACTGATAAATTAAACTGCATTTACTTCAACGCAAGAGGCCTAACAAGGAAGGCAGATGTCCTCAGGTCATGGTTAGAGACATGGTACTGGGATATCATGGCAATTACAGAAATGTAGCTCAGATGGTCAGGACTGGCATCTTCTCCTCCAGGATATAAATGCTATTGCAAGGATTAAAAAGGGGGCAAAAGAGGATTGGGAGTGATGTTTTTATAAGGGATGGTATTACTGCTGCACTTCGGGAGGAATACAACCAGGGAAGTTATTTGGGGGGAACTGTGAAATAACAAAAGGGATGAGCCCTTGATTGGATTGTATTATAGACCACCAAATAGTCAGCTGGAAATTGAGAAACAAATTTGTCAGCAACTTTCAGTTATTTGTAAGAATAATAGGGTGGTTGTGGTAGGGAATTGTAACTTTCTGAACATAGACTGAGACAGCCATAGTTTAAGGGTTTGAGTACTGTGGATGCTGGAGATTAGAGTAGAGAGCGTGGTGCTGGAAAAGCATAGCATTCGAGGAGCAGGAAAATCGACGAAGGGCTTTTGCCGCAAACGTTGATTTTCCTGCTTCTTGGATGCTGCCTGACCTGCCATGCTTTTCCAGCACCAAAGTCTCAGATCTAAAAGTTGAAGTTCTAAATTGGAGCAAGGCTAATTTTGACTGTATTAGGCTGGAACTTTCAAAAGCTCATTGATCACAGATGTTCGCAGTCCAAGCAATGGCAGGAAAATGTGAAGCCTTCAAAAATTAGATCATGAGAGTCCAGAGACAGTATATTTCTGTTCAGGTGAAAGTAAAGGCTGGTAGGTAAAAGGAATGATGGGTGACTAGAAAAATTGAGATTTTCGTTCAAAAAAAGGACAGAAGCATACGACAGGGACAGACAGAAGAGATTGAGTGAATCCTTCGAGTATAAAGTTAGTAGGAGTATATACTTAAGAAGGAAATCAGGAAGGCAAAAAGGGGACAGGACATAGCTTTGGTAAATAGGGTGAAGGAGTATCTGAAGGGTTTTTATAAATACATTAAGGACAAAAGGGTAACTAGGGAGAGAATAGGGCCCCTCAAAGAATAGCAAGGCAGCCTATGTATGGAACTGCTGGAGATGGGGGAGATACTAAACAAATATTTTGCATCAGTGCTTACTTTGGAGAAGGGCATGGAATTTCAAAAATATGGGGAAATAGATGGTGACATTTGAAAAATGTCCATATTAGAGAGGTGGTGGTGCTGGATGGCTTTAAACGCACAAAGGTAGATAAATCATCAGAACCTGATCAGGTGTACCTTAGAACTCTGTGGGAAGCTAGAGAAGTGATTGCTGGGCCCCTTGCTGATCTATATGGACTTCAGTGAGGGGTTTGATAAGGTTCCTCATGGGAGCAACATGTGGATCATTTCAGAGAATATCTCTAGGATACTTGCACCCAGCAACCCCATTGTCATGTGGCTGAACACTTTAACTCCCCTCCCATACTTGCAAGGATACGTAGGTCCTTGGCCTCGTCCATCACTGAACCTTAACTGAGAAAGTCTATAGCCTTCAAACTTGTCTTTAAACATTTAGACTAAACAAATATTTTGCATCAGTGCTTACTTTGGAGAAGGGCATGGAATTTCAAAAATGTGGGGAAATAGATGGTGACATTTGAAAAATGTCCATATTAGAGAGGTGGTGGTGCTGGATGGCTTTAAACGCACAAAGGTAGATAAATCATCAGGACCTGATCAGGTGTACCTTAGAACTCTGTGGGAAGCTAGAGAAGTGATTGCTGGGCCCCTTGCTGAGATATTTTCATCATTGATAGGCACAGGTCAGGTGTTGGAAGACTGGAAGTAAGCTACCATGGTGCCAATGTTTAAGAAATGTGGTAAGGAAAAGACCGGGAACTATAGATTGGTAAGCCTGATGTTGATGGGCAAGTTGGAGGGAATCCAAACGGACAGGATTTGCATGTATTTGGAAAGGCAATGATTGATTCCAGATAGTCAGCATAGCTTTATGCTTTGGAAATCATGTCTCACAAATTTGATTGAGTTTTTTGAAGAATTAACAAGGACGATTGATGAGGGAAGATTAGTGGACGTGATCTATATGGACTTCAGTGAGGGGTTTGATAAGGTTCCTCATGGGAGCAACATGTGGATCATTTCAGAGAATATCTCTGGGATACTTGCACCCAGCAACCCCATTGTCATGTGGCTGAACACTTTAACTCCCCTCCCATACTTGCAAGGATACGTAGGTCCTTGGCCTCGTCCATCACTGAACCTTAACTGAGAAAGTCTATAGCCTTCAAACTTGTCTTTAAACATTTAGACTAAAATGTAATGTTGAATTATAGAACACATTTACTGAACTAGAAAATAGACAGGCAGGAAGGCTCAGAAAAAGAGGAGATCTCAGGGAATGCAGAAGATAGCGACATCTGGACTCACCAAATGATAACAGGATGCTGTAAGGCAATTAAGAACATTTGCCTTAGCATCAGTGAATCCGTGTGAACAGGACACCAAGTGATAACATTCACAGCCGTTCTCTTGTGAAATTAATGACAGTGTTTGACTTTGACCCTGAAACAAAACTCGGTACTATCAAAAGCTTTGTAATTAATGGTCAGATGCTGCCAATTATAACGGACTCTTATTACCCCTTGCAAGCAGGGCAGAGATAGAGAGAAAAAAAATCTTTGCTGACTTGAGAGTTCAAAAGGACACTAAGGGGAGAGACCATTTTAGTGGTGAGGCTATTGGAGCCTGTAGAAAATTAACTTAGTGCTTATCTGCTATGCACTGAATTTTACTGGATTTTGGGACTTTATGATGATATTGAGTAGCCATTACCAGGTAATATTAATGAAGCTTTCACTTACTTGCTGTTCTTGCAGGCCACTCTACAGACCTTACAGACTGCCCCAACTGTCAATTCTAACTAGTCAGATCTTATGTCTTATTTGAATTTGAATCACAAACTTGAAAAGAAAGCATGTTTAATTCGAGACTAATTAATCATTTTACATACAATGGTGCAGTAACATTTCAGCGTCAGGTACAGAATGATTCTGTGCTTTAGATAAAAAGCAGGAATCTGCTCCCAGCTGAAAATTATTCTAAACCTAACATCGAACTCTGCCTATTTCCTTCTTAGTAATCCTCTGTTGTTCTTTAAAAGCTTCCCAGTCCTCCGTTTTCCCACTTATCTTTGCTATGTTATACTTTTTCTCTTTTAACTTTATATGTATCTTAACTTCCCTCATCAGCCACAGCCACCCATGCCTCCTCCTAGGATCTTTCTTCCTTTTTGGAATGAACTGATCCTGCATCTTCTGCATTATACGCAAAAATATCTGCCATTGTTCCTCCACTGTTATCCCCGCTAAGGTATTGCACCATTGAACTTTGGTCAGCTCCTCCCTCACAGCTCCATAGTTCCCTTTATTCAACAGAAATATTGTCACTTCTGATTGTACCCTCTCCCTCTCAAACTGCAGATTGAAGTTTATTGTATTATGGTCACTACTTCCCAATGGCTCCTTCACTTCGAGGTCCCTGATCAATTCTGGTTCGTTGCAAAATACCAGATCCAGAATTGTCTTCTCCCTGGTAGGCTCCAGCACCAGCTGTTCTAAGAATCCATCCCGGAGGCACTCCACAAAGTCTCTTTCTTGAGGTCCAATACTATCCTGATTCTCCCAGGCTACCTGCATGTTGAAATCCCCCATAACAACTGTAGTAACATATTTGCAACAGGCCAATTTCAGCTCCTGATTCAACTTATGTCCGACATCCAGACTACTGTTTGGGGGCCTGTAGATAACTCCCAAGAGGGTCTTTTTACCCTTAGAATTTCACAGCTGTATCCATACTGACCCTACATCCCCTGATTCTAGGTCCCCCGCGAAAGGGACTGAATATCATCCTTTACCAACATGCCC
>NC_057759.1:1097686-1116053 GCF_004010195.1 Chiloscyllium plagiosum
TCCGTCAGTCTGTCCTTAGGATAGCACGTGTAGCCTTGAATATTCATTTCCCAGGCCCTGTCCACTTGAAGCCACGTCTGTTATCCCCACAATATCATATCTGCCAAATTCCAGAAGAGCCTCAAGCTCATTCATCTTATTTCTAATGCTTCGTGCATTCATATATAGTCGTTATAATTTGTAACTGCCCTCACCCTTCCCATCAACTCCTATTTCACTCAACCTTACAGCATGATCCACAGACACAGAATGTCATCATAGCAGGGAATAAAACAAAAGAATTGAGAAAAAAATAAATGCACAGTTGGTGCTTGTAGTTAATGTTTGTTCATTAGAAAGTAAACCTGAAATAGGGGTCTCCCAGGATTCTTTCCCCTTCTTGAGGAATTCTCTCTCCCTTACATCTAAATATTAGTACCTTGCTCTGATTTGTAACGATACTCTCGTCAACTGAAATAAAGTATCTGTTATCAAATAGACACAGAGATGTACAGCACGGGAAACAAAAATCTTTTCGATCCAACACCCCCGTGCTGACAATCTTCTCCTCTCACTCTAAACCTTTTGCACCCCACCCTGGGGTAAATTACTTTCCCATTTTCCCTACCGTGCCCCTCATGATTTTAAAAACCTTTATGATCAGCAGGCATCTGGCAATCTAGCAGAATTGCCACCTATGTTATGTGCATTTAACTGTACTAACAGTGATCAATCATTTTGTGAATTTATTTTTGCAGGAAGACATGCGGAAAGAAATCTGAAAGCACATGATACATCAACTTCTGACAGAACCACTTGATTCATTGGGACTTGAATATCAGCAGCTATTCAAATCGAGAGGAAATGTTTGCTTTTGTCTGCTTGACAGGT
The DNA here is from genome assembly GCF_004010195.1 of Chiloscyllium plagiosum. Classification (NCBI taxonomy): domain Eukaryota; kingdom Metazoa; phylum Chordata; class Chondrichthyes; order Orectolobiformes; family Hemiscylliidae; genus Chiloscyllium; species Chiloscyllium plagiosum. The sequence continues at coordinate 1,098,557 of NC_057759.1, forward strand.
TTTGGACACTGGTATGGCAGGAGGAATACGGAGACATCTGAGTGAGGGAGATTCAGTGCGCTGTCTGTGAAATGTGCTTCAAACCGTTTACTCAGCTTAGGGGATCAAACTGACACCACTCACTGTGGGGAGAAACTGTGTACACATCCTGTTTGTAATTTCAAACTCAGAGCGACGCAAGGAAAGCTCCCCCAATGGGGAAACAGTGGAAATGTGGGGACTGTGGGAAAGGATTCCCTTCCCCATCAGTGCTGGAAACCCACAGACACATTCACACTGGGGAGAGACCGTTCACTTGCTCCGTGTGTGGGCGGGCATTCAGTCAGATGGGTCATCTGCAGAAGCACCAGCGGGTCCACACGGGAGAGATGCTGTTCACTTGCCCCGTGTGTGGGCGGGCATTCAGTCAGATGGGTCATCTGCAGAAGCACCAGCGGGTCCACACAGGAGAGAAGCTGTTCACTTGCCCCATGTGCGGGAAGGCATTTGCTCAATCATCTGCACTACTGATCCATAACAGGGTCCACACCAGGGAGAGGCCATTCATTCACCCCTCTCAGTGCGGGAAGGGTTTTGTGAATTCTTCCAACCTGCAGACTCACCAGCGGGTCCACACCGGAGAGAGGCCATTCACGTGCTTGGTGTGTGGGAAATGGTTTGCTTATTCATCTGCACTGCTGAACCACAAGCGGGTCAACACAGGGGAGAGGCCATTCACCTACTCTCTGTGCGGGAAGGAATTCATTGATTCTTCCAGCCTATGGACCTACCAGCGGGTCCACACGGGAGAGAAGCCGTTCATGTGCCCAGTATGTGGGAGGTGGTTCACGGAGTCATCTAAACTCCTGATCCACCAGCGGGTCCACACTGGGGAGAAACCTTTCATCTGCTCAGTGTGCAGGAAGAGATTCAGTCAGGTGGGATATCTGCAAAGGCACCAGCGGGTTCAGACGGGAGAAAAGCCATTCACTAACCCCGGAGCAGACTCACCGAACTGGAGACTTTTCCAGCTTTTTATTCTTTTCCAGATATAAACATTCATGTGAACAGCAGAGCAAGGCTAAAAAACATATTCCATTCTGGTTACATACAGATAAGAAGATTCACACGGGGAGGTGTGTAATAAGATTCACACGGGACTAAGCGACACCTTCCATTTTCGGTTAGATTCACACATGTATTGGGACACAATTTTAACCCTTTCACCACATTCCACTGCTTGGCCCAATACATGTGTTACATTATGATTCACACATGTATTGGGACATAATTTTACACCACAAGTGCTAACCACTGTGCCACCGTGCCGCCCAAAAGAAAGCATGTTTAATTCAGCTAGGTGTGTTTTTCCTACATGATGGATCATTCAAGGCCTGTAGGAGTGATCAGTCAAGCGCACACAGATCCGTCAGTTAACTCTTCTTCTTTACGAATTATTGTCTTTCACTGTTATCTGTTTAATTAAGAACATGCAATGTTTTTGTAAACTTTTGTATCAAGGAACACTACATCAGAGTAGCCAGCTAGTACTCTACTCCTAGTTAGAGACTAGTTCGTTTAGTTTATAGTATCAGTGTTATGTTGTTACAGTGTTGCTATTAGTGAATGAAGGGGCTGATTAAAATTAAACTAAACAACTGTCTGTAAGAGGTTTTTATTCCAGACTTCCAAAGAGTACAATCTCCGGGATGAACCAAGAGAGAGGCTTTACAGGTCTGAATCCACAAGGGTTTACCTGGGCTGTCTCAAATCTGTACTTTAACAATTTGACGCTGTGAGCAGGGTTCCAACAAGGGCTAAGTTTGAGTGAAACTGGAAAAGAGGAGCTTCACCTAAGGGTTAGACCTGAGACCAATGGGCCCACAACGTAAGATTATACCTTGGTTGCTCTTGGTCTGTATCGTCATGTGTGACTTCCCCCATTTCACTCTCACAGTACCCTGTTGGAACCTGAAATGAGATTGTTGAAATAGGTACTAAAGACAGAAACTGTCAAGTTTTACAATGTCGAGAATGCATTGCAAAATAATTAGTCTTATTGTTGTATAGTCGAGTTGTTATCTTCTAAAATGCTTGTGTGTGCGCGCACGCGGGAGAGAGATTAGATTACTTGCAGTGTGGAAACAGGCCCTTCGGCCCAACAAGTCCACACCGAACCGCCAAAGCTCAACCCATCCAGACCCATTCCCCTACATTTACCCCTTCACCTAATACTAACAATGTCGCATGGCCAATTTACCTAACCTGCACATTTTTGGACTGTGGGGGGAAACCGGAGCACCCGGAGGAAACCCACGCAGGCACTGGGGGAAATGTGCAATCTCCACACAGACAGTCTGCCTGAGGTGAGAATTGAAGCCGGGTCTCCGGCGCTGTGAGGCAGCAGTGCCGTCCACTGTACCGCCCAGAGACAGAGAGAGAGAGAGAGAGAGAGAGAGACAGGCACACAAAGACTTCGTGCTAACTCTCTGCAGCTTGCAGAAAGTTGAGTGAATATTTGTGTTTTGGGTCTGTGCCCTGTCGTGACTGAGGTTGGTGCCCTGCAGATCAATAGTTCTGTGAAGATTTAAAGTAGGTAGGATAAATATGGGTGTAACTCCAGATAAGATGAAAGACAAACATCCCCTAACGGAAATAATAAGTCTGTATCCTAATTATGAGAAACAATGAAGGGAACAATCGGCTGCAGCTGCTCAACAAAATAAGGATTGGTCTCTGGAAGACACACATGATTTAACTCTACTCATTAAAATTGAACAAGGGATTTGGGAAAAAAGGGAAGTAAGCAGAAAGAAGCCATATGAGTGTGGAAAAAGGTAGTTTGGGAAAAATGGGAAAAATCAATGCAATCATCACGGAGACAAAACTGTATTAAACAGGGAGTTAGTCCATTAACTGAAGAAGGATCTAAATTAGATTGGACAGAACGAAAACGCAAATTTGAAGCATATGATTTAGAAGCAGAATTGCATTTGGCTAGAACAAAAGGAAAGCAAAGATTTAGAACCTAAGCTGAGATGTCAGGAGCCCCAATGAAAAGGAAATAAGAATAAGAACAGGCTGCAGCCATGCAGGACCGGACGAATGACAGAGACTGTTCCTTATACCCCATCCTCTCCTCTCCCAAAGATCGATAAAGAATCCTGATCCATCTGTGGACTGTGGATGAGGAATGGGATTCTGATTTGGAGAAGTAAATATTTTATGTCTCTCCTCCCATCAGCCGACCTCCTCAAGACTCACCCACAGTACGGTCAAGGCGAACAAGCTTCATAAAACAAAGTCACCTGAACCCCCCTCCCTACTCTGAGGACCAATCTGCTGAGACCCATGCCCTTCCCCAACGAATCATTTGTCACCGTCTGTTGGGAGTGTTACAATTGCACAGATGAGTGAACTTAAGACCACTGATTTTGATAAATCTAACTGCTGCTTTTAAAATCAGTTTGTACTCTTTAACCAGAAGGTCAAAGAAAATGATGCACTGCTGAAAGAACCAAACATTGCTAGTTTTTCAAAAAAAAAGGTATTTCAATTTAACTTTAAAGCAACCAGAAGTGCAAGTCAAATTCAAACTAATAAAATTTAAAATTCCACTTGGAAGAATTAGGCCACCGTACAGGTTGACAATTACAACTTTGCCCCCTAAATCAGTATTTACAGACAGCCTGTGGCATTCTACTGGCACCACATTTAAATAATTCAAGATGAAAGTACACATGGCTCCTATATGATTACTTTAAAACTGCACCCAGATTCTCACAACCATCCATACTGTGGGATTGGCTGCTTCTAATATAACTTTGCATCAAAATGTAGACGTCTGTACCACCCATTCTGCAATATCCTCGCTTACCTCTAAACGTCCTCCACTCAGAATCTGCTTGTCTCCTTAAATACTGCTCTCACATTAACCCGGTTACATTCCTACAGGAAGAACGTCTTGAACTGCCTGATCCTCCCCATGATTGTGTTCTCATAAATTACCTTGTTACTAAACCACATCCTGATCTTACTAATCAGGCTCTAGTTAACCCAAACCTTACACTTTATGTCGATGGTTCTTCTTCTATCTCTCCAGAGGGCAAAAGTATGTCAGGATATGCGATTGTCACTTTTTCCCAGACACGAGAAGCTTATTCTGTCGACCCAGCAAGCTGAACTCCTTATTCTCACCTGTGCCTGTATACTTGCTAAATGAAAGTCAGCTAATATCTATACTGATTCCCATTACGCCTTTAGATGCGCCCATAATTTTGTTCAACTTTGACACCAGCGCAGCTTCCTTAGCTCATCAGGAATTCCGACCCTCAATGTTGCCTGTGATGCTAATCTCCTCATTGCTGTTCAATTTCCCTCTCAATTAACAATTATCAAACGTTCTGCTCACTCCTCTGATACTTCCTTTGGCACTAAAAGCAACAATTCTGCTGACTCAGCTGCTAAGAAAGCAGCTCTTGAGCAAAAAGACATGGTTACTCAAATGACGAATAGGAAACCAAAGAGAGACTCTCCTATTTCCTCTTCTGACACCCCAACCATGCCTGACCGAGAGCAAAGACGGACCCATCAGGGGGACGCCTCTGATGAGGAAAGACAAAGACAAAGACAAAGATGGATGAACCATGGTTGTTATGTAAGCAGTTATAACAAGCTTTGGGTTACGCCGGTAAGACAGATACATCTGCCCTACATGCTTATGTTCATATGCATATGCACGTAGGTGTGGAGGGAATGGTAGACAGAATTCTCCAAACTTGGTGGAATTCCCACCTGAAAGAAAAAGCAAAACAAGCAGCTGCAAATTGCCTAATTCGTCAAAAGTATAATCCCGGGAAAGGAATAAAGTATCCACCAGGTGAAACTCCCTTGCCAAGTGCACCTTTTGATATTATCCAGTTAGATTTTATAGTTACCTAGATGCCACGGTTATAAGTATTGCTTAGTGATAATCGATGGATTATCCATTTAGTAATGGATTGACGCATATCCCTGTACTGCATAGCAACAACTCCTTGTAAAATTCTGTTAAGGGAAATCATACCCAGATTTGGAATACTAGTAACGGTCTCTTCTGATAATGGCCCCCAATTCTGTGTGGAGCTCAACAAGGAACTATGTCAGAGCTTGAAAATGAATCAAAAATTCCATTGTGCCAACCATCCCCAAGCAGCGGGAACTGAAGAAAGAGCCAATGGTACCCTAAAAGGTCAGCTAAGCAAATTGTTAGAAGAAGCAGGCCTTAATTGGCTGCAAGTACTTCCAATCGCCCTTTTTAATATGAGACCCATGACACAGACAAAGACAGGATTCTCGGTGGCTGAACTAATATATTGAAAGCCCCTGAGGATTCCCTGGTCTGCATCATTAACTGCCCAACACATTGTTGATGTGCATTTCATGGCAGAATAGATGCACAGGTACCTGATTAAGCTAACCAAAGCACTGCAGTCTTATCATCAACAGGTCAAATAAGCTTATCGGATACCAGGGAAGGAAGAAGAAAGAGCTCCAACATTTAAAGACATTAACCCTGGTGACTGCTTACTATTGAAAGACTTTAATTGTGGAAAATTGGGACCCCCTGGAAAAGTCCTTATCAAGTTCTTCTGACAACTGAAACTGCAGTAAAGGTAGAAGGTAAAGGACATTGCAAGCTTGTAGCCCCCTCACAGTTCTAGTGTTAGCACTGATACAGGCATCCGATGAAAGCCCAACCTAAGTACATGTGCACAAATGTAACCAACCCTTCTGTGATAACTCAAACCAGCTAAAACTCCAATGTGACTGTACGTATGATACCTGTACTAATACCATTGGATGTTATGAATGCAGCTGCCCAGCTGAAACTCATTTAAACTACTCCCATTGCGTATCCAAACATCACTCTCGACCTTATTGTCATCCTTGCAACACTTCTATGCCAGTCATCGTGAGATGGCACAATTCCATAACTTTGTCCGTTCCGTCAACTGAAAATTACTACCTTGAGATGTTCCCTTTTCAAAATGAACCATGCAGATTGCAGTATTGAACACATAGTACAGAAATCACCAAACCCTAAGGCACCTATTGCCATGAGACTGACCATTTATACCTTCTTGATGGAATCCTATCTTATCCAACCTACTGCCACCGACAGAAATACCTTTACACATTTCCTGTATTCAGTAGCTACAGTAATGAACAAAACAAGCTGGAAAGATGAAGAAAGACCAAAAATACTGTGCACTCCCAATCCTCCTCCTGTTACCAATGGTTTCTTTATTCAAGTTAAGCCCCCTGACCCGTGTGTTATCTGCTCACACTTCCATCATTCTAATGCCTTTACCACGTTTCACCCCCACCGTGAGATGCCTGAAGTCGATGATGAATGGAACACCCACCAGCAGGTGAATCAGTATGAAACAACAAGTAGAGGTAAAACAAAACAGGACTTACACAACGTCTTCCATCAACAAACCTGGTGGTCCAGGTTGCTGGGAGGCCTTATTCCTGGCTGGGGTATTGAAATGGCCCTAGATCAGATAAGTGACCTTGCGTATGATATCAAAAAACCTGCCAACTCGACCGCCCATGCTTTGAAACTGGTGAACAAAGAGTTACAGGAGACTCAGATGATGACGATGCAGAATCGATTAGTGCTAGATTTCCCCCTTGCTAAAGGAGGCGACACTTGTTCAGTCATTGGCCCGCAATGTTGCACCTACATCGATGATTTCTTGAACGACATTTTGGATGATACAGATGTTATCAACAAAACGGGTCAAGATGCAGGGAAGGTACCTGCCCCACAGTCATTCAATTCATGTGGATGGAGTTTTAATTGCTGGTTATTGTCGCTGTACGGATGGATCCCGTGGGACTTACTGATAATCCTTGGTCTCATCCTAGGAATATACATTGCCATCCGGTTATGCATGAAATGGATCGTACATTGCTTTTCACCTAAGCCAAAGAGGAATCTGATTAATCGACCCATGTCTCCCCCTCTACTTCCATGCCCGAACTTCCATGTTGAAATCCAGTATTTTTCAGATTCTGCTCCTCCGGATGATGACTCGCCAGAGGAGGCACTTGACTTATTAAGAATATAAATTGACTGAATGGACTAAGTATACTTGTAAAAGCCAAGTAGTTGTCATGAAATGACAAAACAAGGGAATGAGAAAGTCTATAGCCTTAAAACCTCTCTTTAAACATTTAGACAAAAATATAATGCTGAATTATAGAACACATTTACTGCACTAGAAAATAGACAGGCAGGAAGGCTCAGAAAAAGGGGGGATCTCAGGGAATGCAGAAGATAGGGACATCTGGGCCCACCAAATGATAACAGGATGCTAAGGCAAAGTTCTTAATTGCCTTACAGCATCGGTGAATCTGTGTGAATAGGACACCAAGTGATAACATTCACAGTAGCTCCCTTGTGAAATTAATGAGTGTGTTTCTTTCTGACCCTGAAACGGAACTCGGTACTATCAGAAGATTTGTAATTAATGGCAGGATGCTGCCAATTATAATGGATCCTTATTAACCCTTGCAAGCGGGGCAGACAGAGAGAGAGAGAAAAAAATCTTTGTTGACTTGAGAGTTCAAAAGGCCTTTAGAGGGAGAGACCATTTTAGTGCTGAGGCTATTGGAGCCTGTAGAAAATTAACACTTAGTGCTTATCTGCTATGGATTGAATTTAACTGCATTTTGGGACTCTATGATGCTATTGAGTAGCCATTACCAGTTATTAAATCCAAACTCTGCAAGAGGTAATATTAATGAAGTTTTAACTTACTTGCTGTTCTTGCAGACAACTCTACAGAACTTACAGACTGCCCCACAGTCAATTCTAACTAGTCAGATCTTATGTCTTGTTTGAATTTGAATCAAACTTGCAGAGAGTGTTTAATTCGAGACTAATTATTCATTTTAAATACAACCTTGCAGTAACATTTCAGCCTCAGGTACAGAATGATTCTGTGCTTAATATAGAAAGCAGGAATCTGCTCCCAGCTTAAAATTATTCTAAACCTAACATTGAAGAGATTCTGACACAATCTGTCAGGAAGCCATGTTATGGTCAAAAATTTGCCTTCTTTGCTAAGAAGCCATTTCGTAAAACAATGATATCAGATATGCGAGCTGTGCAAGATTACCTTATGACATCTCCCACTTAATTTAGACTGGTACTTCTTTATAGGAACTTATCTCGCGAGCAAATGCTTAACTCAGCTAGGTATGTTTTTCCTACCGGATGGATAGCTCAAGGTCTGTAGGAGTGATCAGTCAAGCGCACACAAATCTGTCAATTAACTTTTCTTCCCTACGAATTATTGTCTTTCACTGTTATCTGTCTAATTAAAAACATGCAATGTTTTTGTAAACTTTTGTATAAAAGAAGTCACTTTGTAGCAGTACACCGGAGTAGCCTGTTAGAGCACTTGAGGAGATGGTACCCCACTCTCCTAGGATATTTAAACTCGTTAGTTTAGCTTATAGGTATCAGTGTGATGTTGTAACAGTGATACTATTATTGAATAAAGGAGATGACTAAAATTAAATTAAACTGTCTGTAAGAGGTTTTTATTGCAGACTTCCAAAGAGTACGATCTCTGGGATGAACCAAGAGACAGGTTTACAGGTCTGAGTCCACAAGGGATTCCCTGGGCTTTCTCAACTCTGTATTTTGACATAACCACCCGAAGCCTGGAGGAAGAACGCCTGATGCTACAGAGATACTGTCAGGGCCCCAGCTATTTCCTCTCTCGCCTCCCCTAGCAACCTGGGATAAATCCCATCCAGTCCTGGGGACTTGTTCATCTTGATAACCTCTAGCCTGCTCAACACATCTTCGAACTTATTTCAACATGATCCAGAGTAATCAAGCTTCTACCTCTAATCTCAATAGTCATCATGTTCCTCTCCTCCGTGAACACTGATGCAAATGTGTGATTCACAATCTCCCCCATTTTCTCAGGTTTGATGTATGGCCTTCCTTCCTTATCCTTTCGTGGACCAATCTTTTCTCTCATTACCCACTTGGTTCTTATATAAGAATAAAAGGCTTTGGAATTCTCCATAATTCTGCTCGCTGAAGCAATGTCATGACCCTTTTTAGCCCGCTTGATTCCTTGTTTAAGACTGGTCCTACTCTGCTGATATTCCTCCAGGGCCTGTTCTGTTCTTACCTGCCTGGACCTTATGTATGCTTCCCTTTTCCTGTTGGCTGGTTGTACAATTTCTCCTGTCATCCATGGTTCACGATTCTTGCCTTCCCTATCCCTTGCTTTCAACGGGACATGCCTACCCTGCATTATCTTCAACCTATCTTTGAAAGCCTCCCACATATCAAATCTGGACTTCCCTTCAAATAGCTGTGTCCAATCCCCATTTCACAGCTCCTACCTAATTTTGATATAATTGGCCTTGGCCCAGTTTAGTATGCTTCCCTTAGGACCACTCTCATCTTTGTCTAAGAGTATACTAAAACTTACAGAATTGTGGTCACTGTTCCCAAATGAATCCCCACTGCAACTTCTACCACCTAGTCTGGCTCATTCCCCAACACCAGGTTCAATATGGTCCCTTCCCTCATCGAACTATTGACAGACTGCTCGAGAAAACTGTCCTGGATGCTTCTTACAAATTCTGCCCCATCCAGACCTGTGGCACTAAATGTATCCCAGTCAATGTTGGGAAAATTAAACACAGGTGAGGTGCCAGAGGACTGCAGGGTTGCTCATGTTGTCCCCCTGTACAAGAAGGGTAGTAGGGATAGTCCGGGTAACTACACACCAGTGAGCCTGATGTCAGTGGTGGGAAAGTTGCTGAAGAAGGTACTGAAGGATAAAATCTATTTATATTTGGAAAAGAATGGGCTGATCGGTGATAGGCAACATGATTTTGTGCAGGAGAGATCATGCCTTACCAACTTAATAGAGTTCTTTGAGGAAGTGACCAAGTTGTTAAATGAAGGAAAAGCGATACATGTCACACACATGGACTTTAGTAAGGCGTTTGATAAGGTTCTCCATGGTAAACTAATGGAGAAAGTGAAGTCACGTGGTGTGCAAGGTGTTCCAGCCAGGCAGATAAAAAACTGGTTGAGCAGCAGGAGACAGAGTAGTAGTTGAAGGTAGTTTCTTGAAAAGGAGAAAGGTTACTAGTGGTGTTCCACAGGGATCAGTGCCGGAGCCACTGTTCGTATGATCAGCAAGTTTGCAGATGACACGAAGATTGGTGGAGTAGCAGAAAGCATAGGGGACTGTCAAAGAATACAGGAGAATATAGATAGACTGGACAGTTGGGTGGCAAAGTGGCAGATGGAGTTCAATCCAGGCAAATGTGAGGTGATGCATTTTGGGATCACTCGTAACATTGTTCTTGCCAATTTCTGCAATGTACAAGATATTTCCCCTTACCAAACGCTGCAGTTATAAATATAAACTTACTTTCAATTCGCAGAAGCTGATATTCAAAGAATATGGGTGTGGAGGGGACGGAGTCCTACCTGAGACTGTCCAAAGTGGTGTGTGGTCACACTCAAAATTGTAGATACTAAATGAGATACATTCTTATGTTAATGACTGACACCTACAGAGTAAAAACAACAGGTTACACTTTAGAAGGTTTGAGTTACAGTCCAGTAACATACTGACATGTAAAGACTGTGAAATAGAGCAAACAAAAATGCTTTACATCCCAGAAATGGATAGGCACAGATTGGAGGAACATTTCCAAGTGGCATGCAAATAGTGTAATGTTTTATCGCTCACATCAGTGTTTGGTGGATACAGAATAAAACCTGTCTTGAAGTAACACTAATTGACTATTACACAGAGGACCAGAGCCTCAGATGTTGAGTTAATGGCAAATATATAAATAAAGACTGGACAGATACAAAATTAAAGTGCCACACATATAGCATGCTAACAGTTGCTGGTTAACAGGCATTTGTATGAGACAGAGAAATGCCCTAAATCTCTTCGTGAAACTGCAATACTCCGAAATAAAAAGTGCAGCAACATGGTTCTGGTACACTGTAGGTACTTGCAAAGCACACATTTACAGAACGGTCTCTGGGCCCACAGTTAACAATCAATTTCTCAGAAATATATCAATCCCACGGTCAAGACAGACATTTTCAATCCGAGACACAAAAACAAAACGCTTTAAATGGGGACTTTTTCCATCTCTCTCCAACTCCGTGCAGTTGAGAACTAGTTCCGTCAACCTGTGCCGCTGCACAATTTCTTGTTCACTCCCACCTCTCTGTCTGTGTGTGTATTTGTCATTATTATTGAGTTTGGCGAGTCCCGGAGCCGGCCCTGTTGTTTCTCTCTCCTGAAAGGGTTGTCCCTTTAAAGAGTCTTTCCCCTGAAGCAGCTGCTAACGGTCACTTGGGGCACGAGGCGGCCGTTAACCGCCATCTCGCGCGGGGCCTGAAGCTAAAATGGCGCCGGGGCCACGCGGGAAGGAAAAGCGCCGAGGGAGAGCGGACTGTGTCAACATGTGCCGTTCCCGAGGGTCAGGATGGTGGTTATTGGGGGGTGGAGGGGGATAGGAGAGATCCTCCCCCCGGTGAGGTATATTGTACAGACTGCGAGGTCTCTATCTCTCTCTGTTGGACTGTCTATGACTTGCTTTAACACTATGTCGATTAATCTCGATGATCTTGTGTCTCTTTCTGACTCTGACTATGTTTCTATATAACTCCATATGCCTGTGTGTGTCTCTGTCTCTCTCTGTTTCTCCCTGCCTCTCTGACTTTCTCAGTGACTCTGTAACTCTCTCTGACAACAACTCGTGCCTAACAGTTTGGTTTAATCACAGGCATCCCTGTGTCAGTCCTAGAGCTGAGTGTCCACACTGGAAATGAGGTAGTGGAGGGAGACAGCGCCTCATTAAACCACTCTTTCAACCCCAATTCAATATACTTTCTACAAGGATGGTGAAGAGATTTAGTGGGAATACTCCAACCACTGCAGAGCCTTACACACAATCATCAACATCAGCAAAAGTGAAGAGGGCAGTTAGCACTGTGCTGTTTCTAACCAGCAGGCAGAGTCTCTCCTGAATAGCAAATTTATCGCCATTTCAGTGAGTTTTTAAGCAACTCTATACATATCGACATCATCAGAGCAGTGTGATAGCGCTGGGGAAGCATGCAGAGGGAGATTTACCAGGTTATTGTCTTGGGGGCTGGAAAGTTTCAGTGATGAAGAGAGATTGGACAGACCGGGGTTGTTTTCCTTAGAGCAGAGCAGGTTGAGAGTGTGGGGACATGATTGAGCTATATTAAATGATGAGGGGCGTAGATAGGGTATACAGGAAGAAACCTCCCCTGCTCCCTTGAAGGAGGGATCAATGACTGGGGGAGGGGCATAGATTTAAGGTAAGGGGTAAGAGGTTTCGAGGGGGATGTGAAGGAAAAATTTCACTGAAGGGGGAGGGGGAGGGGGGGTCTGGAACTCACTGCCTGTAAGGGTGGGAGAGGCAGAAATTCTCATCACATTGAAGAACGATTTAGATGTGCATTTGCAATCCAAGGCGAGAGTCAGATTAAGTGGTCTTTGATGTTTCATATGTATATTGCTGCAGAAATAGGGGCTTGGATAAGGTGAATAATCAAGGTCATTTCCCCAGGACAGGGAGTCCAAAATAGAGGGCATTGGTTTAAGGTGAGAGGGGAAAGATTTAAAAGCGACCTGAGGGATAACTTTTTCACAGATGGTGGTGCATTTTTTGGAATGAGCTGCCAGAGGAAGTGGCAGAAGGGGGTACAATAACAACCTTTAAGAGCTATTTGGAAAGATGCATGGATAGGAAAGGTTTTGACAGATATGGGCCAAACACAAGCAAATGCAGCTAGTTCTGTTTAGAGACTTCGTGAGCATGGACGAGTTGGGCCAAACGGCCTGTTTCCATTCTGTGACATTCCAACTGGGAGTCTGGTATTGGAGAACAGAGAACAGGTATTGGTTGCTTTTAACTGGCATGGAAGATGTTCAAAGTAGGGTGTGGGATGGGGACAGTGACGGTAACCCCAGGATGTTGACAGAAGGTGGGGGTGGGGGGGACTGTGAGTAACCCCCAGAATTAACAGTGAGGTGGGGGTCGGGACAATGACGGTAACTCCCAGGATGTTGAATGTGATTTAGGGTGGGGACAGTGACAGAAACCCCCAGAATGTTGAATGTGTGCTGGGGGTAGGGACAGTGACAGTAACTCCCGGGATGTTGATGCTGCAAGGGTTGGGGATAGGGATGGTAATACCATTGAACATCAAGAGGACAATGGTTGGATGGTGTACCATTTGACCATCCATAGTTAACTCAAATCTTTCGAAGTGTAGATTTTACAACAGATGGAAACTTTGCAACGATGTGAAACCTCAGTTGCTTTATTTCTCCTTTCTGTCAGTTATTATCCTGTCATAGAAGTTAACATCTGTGAAAAGAAAGACAATTTCAACATCCAATCTTTTATTTCCTCGTTGTCTTGTTTTGTTCCAGTTCCTGTTGCTGGGGTTTTCCTCACCCCCAGAGTCAGGAAAATGGAGGTTCCGATTGGGAATTGTCTTGTTCGAGAGTGTGTATTGTGTTGAGGTACAGGATCGTACTTTCAACGGTACCTTCAAAGGTAAGCTTTAAATAATGCCAGCGGGAACTACAACTTTAGCTCAGACAGGAGAGAGCTGGCCATTGAATCCTCCAGTTCCAGCACCAAGGCAGATACCTTGTTGCGATCAACAGGGGTTGGAACAATATTTAGTGTGACCAGGAATTCCATCAACCTCACAGAGCTAGGTAATTCATTCTTCATCTTTGATCTGTGCTCGTTCTTCACTGGGGTTCAGCTGAAGTCTTGACATGAACACTCTAAAATGAAAGTGTGTTGTTGGAAAAGCGCAGCAGGTCAGGCAGCATCCAAGGAACAGGAGTATCGACGTTTCGGGCATAAGCCCTTCTTCAGGAATTCCTGAAGAAGGGCTTATGCCCGAAACGTCGATTCTCCTGTTCCTTGGATGCTGCCTGACCTGCTGCAGTTTTCCAGCAACACATTTTCAGCTCTGATCTCCAACATCTGCAGTCCTCACTTTCTCCATGAACACTCTAAAAAAAATTACTTCAGAAACTCAGCACGTCGGCAGCATCTGTGGGGGGAAGGGAAAGAGAGAGTAATATCCTTTCCTAGATAAGGGAGGCCTTTATAGCGAGAGGATTCAAGTCCTAAGTGCAGGGATGTCTCGTTACAATTGGACAGGGTGAGACCACACCCTGGAGAACTCTGTGCGCAGTTTGGGGTTTCCTTATTTGAGGAACGATATTGTGCCTATGGAGGGAGTGCACTGAAGGTTTCCCACAATGATTCCTGGGATGGCAGGACTGACAGATGGAGAGAGACTGGAATGGTTAGGATGATATTCACTGGAGTTTAGAAGAATTAAGGGGGAATCTCGTAGAAACCTATAAATTTGAACAAGGATGAAACCCAATAAACATGCAGAGAGTGTTCCCGGTGACCAGGCGGAGAGTCCAGAACTAGGGGGTCACGGTCAAAAGGGAATGGAATGGGAATGAGATGGGGTGAATTGTCTTGACGCTGAGAGTGGGGAGCCTGTAGAATTCTCTGCCACAGAAAGCAGTCAGGGCCAGAACACTGAATGTTGTTCAGGAAGGAGTTGGATTGAGTTCTTAGGGGGTAAAGGGAGAATGCGGGGAGACAGGGGATTGTGTTGGGTGATCAGCCATGATCCCTTTGAATGGGCAGAGCAGGCTAGAGGGACTGAATGGCCTCCCCCCTCCAAATGATATTTTCGATGTTTCTCTGTGAATGGCCCAGTTGCCACTGACAGGTGGAGGACAAGGGAAGTTTTGCCTCGATATATGGAGTCCGTGAAAATGAGGGACAGTAATTTCTAGTCGACCATTTAGAGAGAGTGGGTGCAGAGTGATCTTTTGAGTTTAGCATGGAATAGTTTGGGTTGGATCGGTGGGATATTGTTAATGAGAGAGGCTGCACAGAAACAATTATGTTAATGCAATGGTGAGGGTTTGGAGAGAATTTTACAGACACGAGTGTTGGCAGGGGGTCAGGGCAACAGGGAACAGGAAACACTGGGGTTGGTGTTTGCTGAAGGGATGATGTTATTGACAGGAAATCCCTCTCTGAATCCAGCACAGGCACTCAGCACTGAGATGGCAGTACTCATTGTCCCACTGTTTCTGATCCTTTCTCTCCTCATATTTTTTTTTTAGATTACTTTTTTTTAGATTAGATTACTTACAGTGTGGAAACAGGCCCTTCGGCCCAACAAGTCCACACCGACCCGCCGAAGCGCAACCCACCCATACCCCTACATTTACCCCTTACCTAACACTATGGGCAATTTAGCATGGCCAATTCACCTGACCTGCACATCTTTTGGACTGTGGGAGGAAACCGAAGCACCCGGAGGAAACCCACGCAGACACGGGAGAACGTGCAAACTCCACACAGTCAGTCGCCTGAGGCGGGAATTGAACCCAAGTCTCTGGCACTGTGAGGCAGCAGTGCTAACCACTGTGCCACCGTGCCGCCCACATATTTCTTCCCATTAAACTCCGGAATTGGAAACAAGATGGGTGAGACACTCCAGCAGGTAACCCTGGCGATCATTCTCCAGTTGGCACTCGATGTAGGTTTCAAACTGATGTTGCTCACATAGTGTATGAGGGTGTGCGTATGAGAGAGTATGTGTATGAGTGCGTTTGAGTGATAGTGTGAAAGTGTACATCTGTGTGAGAGAGACACACACACATTCTCATTGACCCTTACACATACTTTCACGTGCGCGCACACACTCAGTCACTTCTGCAGTGCACCTTGTAGACCACACTTGAGAAGCCGAACACCATCCAGGGACAACGCAGCCCCTGCTTGATTGGCACCACATCCACACCCTCCACCACCCATGCTCAGTAGCAGCTACGAGATGCCCTTCAGAAGTTCACCAAAGATCTTCAGGCAGCACCTTCCAAACCCACAACCACGTCCATCTAGAGGGACAAGCACAACAGATACATGAGAATACCACCTCCTGCAAGTTTCTCTTTGAGCCACTCACCAATTTGGACATATATATCAGCCATTCGTTTAGTGTCGCTGGGTCGAAATCCTGTAATTCCCTCTTTAATGGTGTCATGTGTCTACCTACAGCATAGGGACTGCAGTGGTTCAAGAAGGCAGCTCAGTACCTCCTTCTCAAGGGGCCAACTTGGGTTGGATATTAAACTCTCGGCCCAGCCAGTGATTTCCACAACCCACCAGTGAATTAAAAAAGAAATAAAGCACTATTTGGGAACATGCTGTATGAGGATGTGGGCAGGCTGAACAAGTGGCAGACGAAATTACTTGGGGACACATACAAAGAAATGTGCTGTGTTCAGAGGAATGGTTAGCACAGATATAAGCTAAAGGTTAAAATTGGAATAATTGTTGCTTGCGCATCAGTCAAAGAATCCAGATTCATTTGCTAGCAGGAGAAGCTGAATATTTACAGTAAAACTTTCCTGTGTTCTTTCTCTCTTATTTTTTTCCAGCATGTTCCCGGCAACACAGTTAAGTTGGTGAGGTGGTTAGCAACTTCGAACAGCATTGAAACACTGTCCAAATAGCCTGAAAATCACTCTGGGGTGCAAACCCAGCAATTTTACACTTGTTAGATAAATCGGAGCAAATGAACCATTAAGTCTGGCTCGTAAAGCACAACAGTTCAAATCGAGGACACACTCTCAATTTCCGTTAGACAGTAAACTGAGAGTTGGTCAGTCCCATTAGTGGTGAGGTTATCCATTGCAGTTGGAAGAATTATAAAAGGGAACTTATCATCTGAATAGGAGAGAAAGTTAAAAATGTCAATGCAAAAGCTACAGCAGGTCACAAGGAAGACATTTATTGCAAAAGGAATGGAGTATGGAAGTAGGTAATTGTTACTGCAACTGTACAAGGGATTGGGGTTTCCACATCCGGAGTACTGCAGACAGTTTTGGTCCCCTTCCTTGAGGAGGGATGTAGTTGAATTGGAGGGAGTTCAAAGGAGATCATTGAATTGATTGCCCAGATGAGATTTTAATCTTATGAGAAGAGACTGGTACAATTTTGATGTCTTTACTTGAGGACTGATGCAGTTATACTGGAGGTAGTTCAGAGGAGATTCACTCAATCATTTCCAGAGATGAAGGGTTTGTCTTACATGAGAGATTGAGCAGTTTCTCTGGAGTTTGGAAGAGAGGAGATCTAACTGAAGGTTATAAGATGCTAAAGGGGGTATTGACAGAGGATGTTTGAGAGAGATGTGGGAGAATCTAGAACGAGAGGTTATCATTTCAGGATAAGGGGCTGGACAGACTGAAAACAGAGTTAAGGAGCAATGAATTCTCTCAAATGAGGAGGGGGGTTGAACATCACGCCCCCGCCCAACCCCCCACCACTGCATAAATTGGAGGAGGAGACAGACAGA
>NC_057759.1:1116725-1129166 GCF_004010195.1 Chiloscyllium plagiosum
GTGGACCTCAGCTGGAGTGTCAGAGAGAGAGAGAGAGGGAGAGAGTGATAACTGGTAGGTGGTGGTTTAACCTGAGGGTTACCATGCCTCACACAAGGGGAGAGATGGAGGACAGTCCTTCATGGTAACCTCAGTCAGTGAGAGATTCAAACCCACGCTGTTGATGTTACTCCATATTTCAAACCAACCATCCAGCCAACTGAGCTAACCCAACACAAAGTAGAGGGCAGAAAAGAAATTAAATCCAGTGACAGCACAGGTATTGAATGGAGAATATTAGATTGTTTTGGAGATATACTTTTGATCTGTTGGGTATTTCTTTGTATGTGTGTAACACCTTACCTTCACAGACAACAGAAGCTGAATTTAGAAATACATTTGACAAAAGGAGTTGGCCTTCTATTACCCAGGCTGGTTTTGTTCTGTTCTGCACACCTTCCTTAAGGAAGGGTGTACAAATGCTGGAGACACTGTGAAGGAGATGTACGAGAATGATACCAACGATGAGGGATTTTAGATGCAGGGAAAAGTTCAGGAGATTGAGCTTATTCTCTTTCGAGCAGAGAAGATGAAGTAGTGACATTATCGTGGTGTTGAAAGTTTGAACAAATCTGACGGGTAAGCAAGTTATTGTTTCCCATTCATTGGTCTATTAGTAACTGGCTGGTCAGAATTTCAAGATTGTCAGTGAGAGAGTGAGACGAGGAGAAACTTATTGGGTTGTTGAGTTTGGAATGTGCTGCTTGGGAGGCAGATTCCATAGGAGGTTCGAAAAGAGAGCTGGATAGAAATTTGAAAGGGATGATGGTAGAGGGCGAAAGATAGGGCTGGAGATTGGGACTAGCTGGGTAGCCCTTTCAGAAGCTGGTAAGACACAAATTGCTTCCTTCTGTACAGTAAAGTTTTGATTCTCTGAACGTAGATGTTCTGAGCCACATTCCAGACAATTCCAGGAGGCCATTACTTGTACCTTGGCTCAGTGACCTTTTTGCCAGGGGTTTTCGTCCATGAACAGCAGCAAATTGTTGTCACGAGTAGGATTGGAACTTGGTTGGGTAATGGTCTGTAAATATTTCATTCCAGGGGAAGCAATAGGAAATCGAGCTGAGGGCGCGAGTGAGGACAGAACCCGCAAGAAATTTCGAACACGCAAAATTCGGGTCAAGTCAATTGAACGGTGAGTATGAATTTATGAGGTGCTGATCCTACACCATCACGTATTGGTCAGCGTTCATGCTAGTTTTCGTCTGATTCGGACAAAACCAAATCTCTTTCTGAAGTGTTGGAGGGAATTTTGGGTTGTTTCCTTTACAACAGAGAAGGTTGATGGGGGAGGGGGGACATGATAGAGGTGTGTAAGATTGATAGTGTTGTAGAGCAGAGAGCTTTAGACGTTCAGGTACATAATTCTTTGGAGTTTGTGTCACAGGTAGACAGGGTGTTTGAGAAGGTGTTTACAACACTTGCCTTCATTGATCAGCCCATTGAGTGTTGGAGTTCGGACACCATGTTTTGGTTGTACAGGACACTGGTGAAGCCTGTTCTGGTGCATTGTATCCAATTCTGGTTACCCTGTTAGATGAAGGATATTATTAAGCTGGAGAGGGTTCAGAAAAGATATACCAGAATGCTGTTGGGAATGGAGTGTTTGAGTTATAAGGAGAGGCTGGCTGGACTGGAACTATTATCACTGGAGCATAGAAGTTTGAGGGGTTTCAAGGTTTATGAAATCATGATGGACATAGATGAAGTGAATGGCTAGTGGGGGGGTGACTTCAAGACCAGGGGACATAGTTTTCAGGTGAGAGGAGAAACAATTTTTTAAAAATGACATGAGGGGCAACCTTTTTTTGACGGAGAGTGGTTCACTTTTGATTGAACTTTGAGGAAGTGGCGGACCTGGGTACAGTTACAATGTGTAAAACACATCTAGGAAACTACAAGAACAGGAAAGGTTAGGAGAGATATGGGCCAAGTGCAACCAAGTGGGACGAGTTTAGTTTGAGATTATGGACAGCATGGACCAGTTGGACCAAAGCGTCTGTTTCCTTGCTGTGATGCTTGCTATGATGCTATTATGAGGGACATGGACCGGGGAACAGGAAACGGCTGTTTCCCTTAGTCCAAAGGTCAGTAACAAGGGGGACATCATTTTAATGTGAAGGGTAAGAGGTTTAGAGAGGGATTTAAGGGTTCTTTCACCCAGAGGATGGTGGGGATCTGGAATGTGTGAAAATAAAATATTTGGACTTTCAGTTTCTATTTGAAATCACTAATTGCTCCGGTGTGTGGAAATGCCACTTTGTAACTGCAGGGGAGGGGGGCGCGGTTCCATGATTTATTAATGTGGAATGTTCGTACAAAGGAGCAGGAGGAAGCCATTCAGCTCCTTTAGCGTGTTCTACCATTCAATGGTTGATCTGTGATCTGACTCCATCTGACTTCATTTATGGGTTGCACGGTGGCACAGTGGTTAGCACTGCTGCCTCACAGCGCCAGAGACCCGGGTTCAATTCCTGACTCAGGCGATTGACTGTGTGGAGTTTGCACATTCTCCCTGTGTCTGCGTGGGTTTCCTCCGGGTGCTCCGGTTTCCTCCCACAGTCCAAAGATGTGCAGGTCAGGTGAATTGGCCATGCTAAATTGCATGTAGTGTTAGGTAAGGGGTAAATGTAGGGGTTGTGCTTCAGCGGGTCGGTGTGGACTTGTTGGGCCGAAGGGCCTGTTTCCATACTGTAAGTAATCTAATCTAATCTAACCTGCCTTTGGCTCCTATCCCCTTAATAACTTTGCTGAACATAAAAAAAATCTCTGAATTAAAACTAACAACTGATCCAGCATTGCCTGCTGTTTATGGAAGAGAGTTCGAAACCTCTCACAGCCATTGTGCGTAGTAGTACTTCCTAACATCTTTCCTGAACAGTCTGGACCTAATTCTCCAGCAATGCCCTCCCTCATTCTAGGATCCCCAAACAGTGGAAACACTTTCAATTTATCCACCCCGTCTTTTCATGTTAATATCTTCGATCAGATCATCCCTAAACCCTGTAAATTCTGGGGAGAACAGGCTTAATTTGTGTAATCTCTCCTCGTAACTTAACCCCTGAAGCCCAGATATTAATCTTGTAAACTCACGCTATACTCCCAGGTCAATCTATCCTTCCTCGGGTGTGGTGCCCAGATCTGCTTCAAGTGGGGTCAAACCAGGGTTTTGTATAACTGCAGCATCCCTTCTGCATCCTTGTACCCCAGTCCTTTCGATATTAAGGCCAGCATTCCATTAGCTTTCTTCAGGCAATGCATGTCAGAAATAAAAGGAAACATGGATATCGTTGGAGAAACTCAGCAGGGACAGATATTATTTGCCACCTCGGGACTGACTGTTTACTGTTGCAGACAACTTTCCATCTGTTCTTTTAATCCTTCAGTTTTGAGCTGTGCTGGACCAGGTACTGTTCAGTAAAGAATGCAGGGGCACACAATTGCAATTATTCATTTTGTGCAGCAGATACATGGGAACATCCACCCTCTGCAAGTTCCCCTTCAGCCCACGCAATGTTCTGACTTGGAAATATAATACTATTCCTTCAATGTCATTGGGTCAAAATCAAGGAATTCCCTCCCTCCGCGCAATGTGTGTCTATCTATAGCACATGGACTGTAGCAGTTCAAGAAAATAGCTCATCCCCACCTTCTCAGGGCGCAACTAGGGATGAGTTGGGCAATAATCACTGGGCCCAGCGGGTGATGTCCATGTACCATGAGTGAATAATGATTTTAAAAATTGTAAATTACCCCAGGGCCTCCACCTTCCCTATGTGAGTCTGTTCTGGGAGGGTGGGCACACACATTGTAGTGAATGTTGATGCAAAATACACATTGGATGTTATTGAGTCGCCTAGTTTGTGAACTGCTTTGAAAAGGTCGATACATAGCCAAGAGCTTAGGTGTGTATTCCTGCTGGGTTGGGGCTGTGACCTTAATTATCACTCCATATTCAATTTTGAGGCATTATTTGCTATTGTTTTAACATTCTGATCTCTAACTTTTCGGTTCATTTTGCTTACTGTTTCCTGATTATAGATGACTCCAAAATGAATAGCAGTTTGGTGTACTCAGTTTTCACCATCTCAAAAATGAGAAACGCTGGTAAAGGATACAGTATATATATATACTTTCACAACATTTCTGGTTCAGTGAAAGTGGAGATTTTCTCTAGTTTATCTTAACCCTCTAAAGCCCAGCCACTTGTAAACATTGTAGTGAGAAAAGCCAATTTTGACAGTATTAGGCAAGAACTTTCAAAAGCTGTTTGGGCGCAGATGTTCGTAGGTAAAAGGACGGCTGGAAAATGGGAAGCCTTCAGAAATGAGATAACGAGACTCCAGAGAAAGTATATACCTGTTAGAGTGAAAGGAAATGCTGGTAGGTATAGGAAATGATGGATGACTAAAGAAATTGAGTTTTGGTTAATAAAAAGAAGGAAGTCGTATGTCAGGTATAGACAGGATAGATCGTGTGAATCCTTAGGAGAGTATAAAGGCAGTAAGAGTATACTTAAGAGAGAAATCAGGAGGGGAAAGAAGGGACATGAGATAGCTTTGGCAAATAGAGTTAAGGAGAATTCAAAAGGACTTTTACAAATACATTAAGAACAAAAGGGTAACTAGGGAGAGAATGAGGCCCCTCAAAGATCAGCAAGGCGGCCTTTGTGTGGAGCTGCAGGAGATACTAAATGAGTATGTTGCATCAGTATTTACTGTGGAAAAGGACATGGAAGATATAGAATGTAGGGAAATAGATGGTGACATCTTGAAAAATGTCTATATTACTGAGGAGGAAGTGCTGTGTGTCTTGAAATGCTTAAAGGTGAATAAATCCCTTGGATCTGATCAGGTGTACCATAGAACTCTGTGGGAAGCTAGAGAAGTGATTGCTGGACCTCTTGCTGAGATATTTATATCATTGATAGTCAGAGATGAGATGCCGGAAGACTGGAGGTAGTCTAACGTGGTGCCACTCTTTAAAAATAGTGGTAAGGACAAGCCAGGGAACTATAGACAAGTGAGCCTGATGTCGGTGGTGAGCAAGTTGTTGGAGGGAATCCTGAGGTACTGGATTTTACATGTATTTTGAAAGGCAGGACTGATTAGAGCTCGTCAACGTAGCTCTGTGCGTGGGAAATTATGTATCACAAACAAGATTGAGTTTTTTGAAGAAGTAACAAAGAGGATTGATGAGGACAGAGCGATAGATGTGATCTACATGGACTTCAGTAAGGCATTCGACAAGGTTCCCTATGGGGTACTGTTTACCAAGGTTAGATCTCATGGAATACAGGGAGAATTAGCCATTTGGATACAGAACTGATTCAAAGGTCGAAGACGGAGGGTGGTGGTAGAGGGTTGTTTTTCAGACTGGAGGCCTGTGACCAGTGGAGTGCCACAAGGATCTGTGCTGGGTCCACTACTTCTTATCATTTATATAAATCATTTGGATGTGAGCATGTGAGGTATAGCTAGTAAGTTTGCAGATGACACCCAAACCGAACAGTTTTGGACAGTAGTAGACAGTGAAGACCTCTGATTACAACAGGATGTTGATCAGATGGGCCGGTGGGCTGAGAAAGATAAATATGAGGTATTGCATTTTGGGAAAGCAAATCTTAGCAGGACTTATACACTTAATGGTAAGGTCCTCTGGTGGAGTGCAGGTTCATAGCTCCTTGAAAGTGGAGTCGCAGGTAGATAGGATAGTGAAGAAGGCGTTTGGTATGCTTCCCTTTATTGGTCAGAGTATTGACTACAGGGGTTGGGAGGTCATGTTGCGGCTCTACAGGATATTGGTTAGCCCACTTTTGGAAAATTGCCTGCAATTCTGTTCTCCTTCCTATCGGAAAGATATTGTGAAACTTGAAAAGACTTTTCAAGGATGTTGTCAGGGTTGGAGGATTTGAGCTATAGGGAGAGGTTGAATAGGCTAGGGCTGTTTTCTCTGGAGCGTTGAAGGCTCAGTGGTGACCTTACAGAGGTTGACAAAATCATGAGGGGCACAGATAGGATAAATAGACAAACTCTTTTTCCTGGAGTGGAGGAGTCCAGAACTAGATAGAATAGGTTTAGGGTGAGAGGGAAAAGATATAAAAGAGGCCTAAGGGGCAACGTTTTCACGCAGAGGGTGGTGCGTGTGTGAAATGAGCTGCCAGAGGAAGTGGTGGAGGCTGGTACAACTGCAACATTTAAAAGGCATCTGGATAGGTATATGAATAGGAAGGGTTTGGAGGGATATGGGCCAGGTGCTGGCAGGTGGGACTTGATTGGGTTTGGGATATCTGGTCGTCACGGATGAGTTGGACCGAAGGGTCTGTTTCTGTGCTATACATCTCTATGACTCTAGTGTTTCCTTTGCTTATAGCATGGAGCGATGATCTGCCCAAGTTTTTTGAATCTTTTTGCATCATTTGAATTTATTACTAATGGATAGTGTTTTCAATGAATTAAATCATAGAAATGTTCCATCCATGTCAACTCAATTACCAACAGGGCAATGTGAATTGGAATAGGGAATGTTACACTGATGGCTAATTGCTTTTAATTTCATCTTGTTTTGAAGGAATGCCTAAATTTTAGGCCCTGGGTCATCAATCTGTAGATTGCCCCAGTACAACAGCTTAATGTCTGAGAGTGGCCCTTTCTGGCCTTGGTCTTTGGGGCAAGGAGCCATTCGTTCTGGGTCTAGCATCATTCACATGAGGAGCATTGCCATTTCATTGCCCTGAGTGTTTCTTTGATGATACAAAGGTAGGTGGAAAGATAGGTAGTGTTGAGGAAGGGGTGAGGCTGCTGAAGGATTTGGACAGACTGGGAGAGTGGGCAATGAAATGGTAGATGGAATACAATGTGGGAAAGTGGGAAGTTATGTACTTTAGTAGGAAGAAGAGACAGACTGTTTTCTATATGGGGAAAGGGTTCAGAAATCTGAAGCACAAAGGTCTTGGGAGTCAGAGTTCAGGATTTTCTTCAGGTTAATGGGTATGTCCATTTGGCAGTTAGGAAGGCAAATGTAATGTTAGTATTCATTTTGGGAGGTGTCGAATACAAGAGCAGCAATGTACTGCTGAGGCTGTATAAGGCTCTGGTCAGACTACGTTTGGAACATTGTGAGCAGTTTTGGGCCCCCTATCTAAGGAAGGATGTGCTGAACTTGGGAGGAGTCCAGTGGGGGCTTACAAGAAAAATCCCAGGGATGAAGCACTTGTCATATGAGGAGAGGTTGAGGTCTCTGAGTCTGGACTCTATGGAGTTTAGAAGGGTGATGGAGAATCTGATTGAAATTTGGAGGATACTGAGAGGCTCGGATAGAGTGGACATGGACAAGATGTTTCCATGAATAAGAGAGACTAAGACCCGAAGGCACAGCCTCAGAGTGAAGAGAACTCCCTTGAGAACTGAGATGAGGAGGAATTTCTTCAGCCAGACAGTGGGGAATCTGTGGAACTCATTACTGCAGACGGCTGTCATTATGTCTTTAAGACAGAGGTTCTTGATCAGTAGAGAGAAGGCAGGAGAATGGGGTTAAGAAACATATCAGCCATGATGGAATGGCAGAGCAGACTTGATGGGCCGATAGGCCGCTCTACCTTATGGTTTTGGCTATTAAGTGACTAATGGCCTGTGATGCATCACACAGTTTAGGCCCTCAGGTTCAGAGCTTTCTGAGCATGTGCTATGAGGCACCCACACTAAAAAGTGTGCAGGCAGCTGGATGACTAATAGAACATACGGGCTCAGAGCCCTTGGGAGCCAGCTTCCCTCGTTTTTATGGCTGCAACTGATCTCATCCCAGCCTCAACTCCAATTTCCTGCCCCCACTCCCTTTAACCCCTCACTGATTGACAATTTGTCTGTCCCCTCCTTCAATTTATTCAGTGTCCCGACATGCCCCCCTCACACATTGGGGGATGAATTCCCAGATATTTCCACCCCCTCTGCCTTGGAGAGAAGCCATTTCTCAACATCTCACTTTTCAGTCTGTCCCACCCCCTTCTCGTGAAACAATGACCCTCTCATCCTAAATTGTCACACATGAGGAAACAACCTCTCTCTGTCTCCTTTGTCAATCCCACCTCCTTTACCACCCTATATCCCTCAGTTGGAACTCCCCTCATTCCTCTAAACTGCAGAGCATATTGGCCTTCATTGCTCAATCTCTCATTTGAAGACAAATCCCTCCTCTCTGAACATGAAATGTACAAAATCACGCTAGATAGTATCTTGGATGTAGAATACACATCTCAAAGTGAGTTAGTCATAGTTTCCGAGAAGTCTGCAGCCCAGAAAAAGGCCAGAGTCTGTGCTGGTCAGAAACAACCACCTCACTATTCTCTAATCCCATTTCCCCAGTACTTGTCCCCATTGCCCTGGTGTCACGAGTGCACATCTAAATCCTCCTTCAATGTGATGACGGATTCTGCCTCTCCCACCCTTACAGGCAGTGAGTTCTAGATTCACCACCACCCTCTGGGTGAACAAGATTTTCCTCACAATCTCCTGGCCCTTACCTTCAATCTATACCGCACCCCCCCCCCCCCCCCCCCAACATCCGTTAAGGGGGGAATGTTTCTTCCTGCCTGCCCTATCTTCACCCCTCATCATTTTATACATCCCTCTCTTTCAATCCACTCTGCTGTAAGGACAACAACTCCAGTATGTCCATAATCTCTCCATCATCGAAACTCTCCAGCCCCAAGGCAATACGCTGGTAAATCTCCCTGTGCATCCTCTCAATTCATTTAGATATGTACCATTGGTAAAATGACTTTTCTTTTATTTACAGGTCACTCTAATGGTGCAGCAGGAAGGAAACACGTAAGTTATATTGCAGTGAAAAAGAGGGCAGTTAACTTTGCTGATAAAAAAATTATGTTTTTAGCAAGCAGTTAATGTAAGTTCACCATTGTCTCATTAGAGAGAGGGGGAGAGAGGTGTGGGGGAGAAAAAGAGAGAAAAAGCAACAACTGTTTTATGGTTTAACCTGAGGGTCACCATATCGAAGGCACATGGAATGATCATTCACAGCAATTTCAACCAGAGCAGCAATTGAACACATGCTGTCAGTGTGACTGTACATTGTAAGCCAACTATAGAAGCAACTGAGCTAACCAACCCCTAAATGGCAAGTGGCAAAATCTTTGGGTGGCACAGTGGCTCAGTGGTTAGCAATGCTGCTTCATAGCACCAGGGACCCAGGAACAATTCCAGCCTCAGGTGACTGTTTATTGGGAGTTTGCAAATTATCCCCTCCTCTGCGTGGATTTTCTCCGGGTGCTCCAGTTTCGTCCCACAGTCCAAAGATGTGCAGTTTAGATGGATTGGTCATACTAAGTTGCCCAAAGTATGAGAGTTATGCAGGTTAGGAGGATTAGCCATGGAAAATGCAGGGTTACAGGGATTAGAGACGGCATTGGGTCGGGGTCGGATGCTATTCAGAGGGTCAGTATATGGACCCGATGGGCTGAAAGGCCTGCTTCCACGCTGTAGGATTCTATGATGTGCAGGTTCGGGGGATTGGCTATGGTTAATGCAGGGTTACAGGAGTAGGGTCAGGGTCTGAGTGGGATCCTCTTCACTGGCTTAGGATAGACTAGATGGACTGAATGGTCTCTTTGCACACTGTACGGATTCTGGGGACATTAATGTTTGGCTCAATAGTGTGGGGTATTTTATTCTGATCTCAATTTTGATGAGATTCACTTTCAGTTTCTGAAATAATGGGAAGGCAAAATCCTATGTTTTCAGCTCCCCAGGGTATGCCCTGCAGATGTGAATTTGAATCTTGCTTTGGCAGGTGGTGGATTTGGAATTTGATTTTAAACAGAAACAGATCTGGAGTTAAGACTCTAATGATGACTGTTGTCAGGAACAAACAACCATCTGGTTCAAAATTGAAGACTGAGGTGAGGAGGAATTTCTTCTCTCAGAGGGTTGTGAATCTTTGGAATTCCTTGCAACAGAGAGCTGTGTGTGGGGACAGGGAGCAGTTTTAAGCCTGGGGTAGGTATTTTCCTGATTAGTCCAGGAATTGAGGGTTACATGTTAAGTGCAGGAAAGTGAGAGTGAGAAATGGGACATCAGCCATGATGTGATTGAATAGCTGAGCAGGCTTGAGCCAAATGGCCTTCTCCTGTTTCTGTCTGTGATCTGCCGTCTTTACCTGATCTGCCCTGCACTTGACTCCAAACCCTTTGCAAACTCTTTACTGCCTTCTGGCTGAGCAAGTCAATTGGTTTAAGGACATTTCGGAATTGTATTCACTCCCCATCTTGGCAGAGATGACCACATCCTGTTCAGAGTACAGAGAAATAACAGGGTCAGGGTCAGTTTTAGGCTTGTTCCAGTCATGTGCTTTGCCAAGAGAAATTGGTTTGTATCATGACCCCACATATTCGCAGCTCCTCTCTTCACTGGTTGTCTTTCAGGAAAAGTTTGTTATTCTCATCCATTTTCATAGTAATACTGCACAGAAACAGGCCCTTCAGCCCAACTCGCCCATGCTACCAGGTTTCCCAAACTCAACTAGTCCCATTTGTCTGCATTTGGCCCATATCGCTCTAAATGTTTCTTATCCATGTACCTTTCCAAATATCTTTTAAGCGGAATTGTACCTGCCTCGACCACTTCCTCTGGCAGCTCATTCCATATACTCACTGCCTTCTGTGGGATAAATTTGCCTCTCAGGTCCTGTTTTAATCTTTCCCTTCTCACCTTAAACCTATGCCCACTAGTTTTGGACACCCCTACCCTGGGTAAAAGACCATAACTATTTACGGTTTCTGTGCCCCTCGTGATTTTATAACCTCTATTAGATCACTCCTCAGCCTCCAACACTCCAAGGGAGAAAAGCTCCCAGCTTATGAAGCTTCTCCTTTTAACTCAAACCCTGCAATCTTGGTAACATATTTGTAAATCTTTTCTGCAACCTTTCTAGCTTAACAACATTCTTTCTACAGCAGGTTGACCAGAAATGCACACAATACTCTAAAAGTTGCCTCACTAACATGCTGTACAGCTGTAACATGATGCCCCAACTCCTATCGTAGTGCTCTGACCAATGAAGGCAAGCATGCCAAACGCTTACTTCACCACAGTGTCAAGCTGCTATGCCACATTCAAGGAACTGTCTTCCTGCACCCCTAGGTCTGTTTGTTCGGAAACACTCCCCAGACTTGTACTATTAACAGTATAGGTCCTGTCTTGGTTTGCCTTCCCAAAATGCAACACCTCGCATCTATCTAAATTAAAGTTTACCTGCCATTCCTTGACCCACTGGCCAAGTTGATCAAATTTCCATTGTCCTCTTAGATAACCTTCTTCTCTGTCCAAAACGCCACCTATTTTGGTCCTGCTCCTATCTACTACGTTTCTTGTTGACCTGTATTCAGGCTGACCAACCACCCTGCATCACATACGCTATCCTGAGACACACAGATACAGGAGGGGATGAGGAACCAGGTCAAGATGAAGAGGGAAATGTTTATGCCAACCTTCCACGGACATTGTGAGACAGCATAAAAGAAAGATTTGTGAAGTTTCACAGGCTATCAATAGCAAGTCTATCTTCCAGCAAATAAGGAGGAAATGGAAGTGAAGCATAGCAATGTCATGTTTCTGCGACTAGGCTAGGCTTTGTCTCAATTCACTAAGCAAGATATCCGTTCGAAACATGGATTTGTCTTGAGAAACCATCTGAATAATGGTCCCTCCCACAACTCTCGGTGAGTCAATTTATACTGCTGTAGCACAATCCAACTGAGAGTTGTGGGAGGGACCATTATTCAGATGGTTTCTCAAGACAAATCCATGTTATCCTGAGACAAACAGACCTAGGGGTGCAGGAAGACAGTTCCTTGAATGTCCATTCCTACCTCGAGCATCCATTTGATCTGGTGGCGAATGCGTCAAGGCAGACTAGCCAATGAATTGAATGTACTCTGCATTTTCTGTTTAAATTGTGGTGAGCTGGAAATACTTCAAGACAGGATCATTCACCAGCCCTATCTTCATTACCCTCAAACTTCATCAGTTTCAATACATATCCAGCTATCTTTTCATACCTCATGGAATATGCTCCAGTGCCCCCCTCAAAGATATACCATTGACTCTGCATTGTTGCTCTGTGTTTCTGTTAGCAAAATGCATTTCGTCACATTTGTCTGCATTGGAATTCATTTGCCAGGTTTCTGCCCATTTGGCAATTTGTCAATCTCCCTGTGAAGTCACTCAGCATCATCTTCACAATTCACTCTCTTCTCCCTGGGTTAGTGTCAACTGCGAATTTAGAGATGTAGTTATCAATGTGTTGAAAAATGTGATGCTGGAAAAACACAGCAGGCCAGGCAGCATCCGAGGAGCAGGAGAATCGACGTTTCGGGCAGTCTTCAGG
>NC_057759.1:1132969-1139984 GCF_004010195.1 Chiloscyllium plagiosum
GGGGGGAGGTGTGGGCCCAAGTTTTGCATTTCTGGCGGTTGCAGGGGAAGGTGCCGGGAGTGGAGGTTGGGTTGGTGGGGGGGGGTGTGGACCTGGCGAGGGAGTCATGGAGGGAGTAGTCTTTTCAGAACGCTGATAGGGGAGGGGAGGGAAATATATCCCTGGCGGTGTGGTCCGTTTGGAGGTGGTGGAAATGACAACGGATGATACAATGTATATGGAGTTGGTGG
The DNA here is from genome assembly GCF_004010195.1 of Chiloscyllium plagiosum. Taxonomy (NCBI): domain Eukaryota; kingdom Metazoa; phylum Chordata; class Chondrichthyes; order Orectolobiformes; family Hemiscylliidae; genus Chiloscyllium; species Chiloscyllium plagiosum. The sequence goes on from NC_057759.1 coordinate 1,133,200, forward strand.
GGTGGTAGGTGAGGACCAGTGGGGTTCTGTCCTGGTGGCGATTGGAGGGGTGGGGCTCAAGGGCAGAGTAGCGGGAAGTGGAGGAGATACGGTGGAGAGCATCGTTGACCATGTTTGGGGGGAAATTGCAGTCTTTGAAGAAGGAGGCCATCGTGGTCAACATCCGTCGTCATTTCTGCTCCCACCCCCACTCCAGCTATCACCCTCACCTTAACCTCCTTCCGCCTATCGCATTTCCAACGCCCCTCCCCCAAGTCCCTCCTCCCCACCTTTTATCTTAGCCTGCTTGGCACACTTTCCTCTTTCCTGAAGAAGGGCTCATGCCCGAAACGTCGATCCTCCTGCTCCTTGGATGCTGCCTGACCTGCTGCGCTTTTCCAGCAACACATTTTCAGCTCTGATCTCCAGCATCTGCAGTCCTCACTTTCTCCCACAATCTTAATTGCAAGTCATTGGTCAGATCACATTTGTGTTCAGTTCTGTGCACTTTATTTAAGGAGGATCCTCAAGTTCTGGAGGGGGTTCATAGGTGACTGAGATCCAGTAAATCTCCAATATTCAGTTGTGGTTTTGTGTCTGAGTGTATATTACAGAGCATAAACTCTGTAAATAAACTCTTTTCGATGATGCTTAATTGTATTACATTTCAGTCTTAGTTTAATTTTACTGTGTGTGTGTATGCATGTGTACAGGAGCCTTTATCAGGCACTGCTGGGCACTGTATATCCTCAGCTGTGATAAGTGACGCTGAGAGTCAGTTCATATCTGAAAACAATTGAGGCCAAATTTTATTCTTTTCCTTTCAGCGTTCAGTGGCTGAGTGAGAGTGAGTTTACTCTTGTGCTGCCACTCTGTATCTCAGTTCATGTCTCCTATAGTGAATGGGAAACAGCTGAAGTTCATAAAATGTTAGTGCCTGTAGGAATCATGTGCAAGTGAAAATGCAACACACTGCAACAGAAAGGATTCTGTGCTGTTCTTCAGAGACAAGGTAGGAAACACAATAGCCCTTTTGTATCTTGTACTGTGCAGAATCTAACAGTGATGATACAAAATGTAGGTCTTCAGAATGCCATCAGTTTTTGTTTCAGTGCATAGTGATGTACTTCTATCAATTTGGTGAAGTAACAATCAGTGTAAATTGAATCCATTTGCAACAAAGTGAAAGGGTGACAAACAATTCAACTGCATTGGAGCTGACTGACCATAATGTTCCATGTACAGAAAAGACAATTAGCCAATTCACTTCTATTTTCTGATGTAGACAGAACATTACCCGGCTCTGTCGTGTGATGATGCACCATTAGCAGTATTATTGTGTTGCTTTATAGTAGCGAGGAGGAAAGGAAAATAACTTGTATATTTTGTCATGCAGTGCAGAATATGTAAACTGCCAAATTCAGTTTATGGAATAATCAACACTGTTCAACTCTGCTTGAAAATAAAATGAACAGTTTTATAAACCTACCAATTTTGGCTTTCTCTCCCCCCCCCCCCCAACCCTTTTATCCACTGCTTTGAAGAGTGGTTATTAGATTCCATTGATGCATTCTGAAAATTGTAGCCAGATTTCTCGCTTTTTTTCGTGATACATCCGAGGGAGAGGAAGGAGGAATGCAAAACTTTTTGTAGCAAATTGCAACAAATTGTGAAAGAAGTACATAATTAACTAAAACAAAGTTTCTGGTTGGACTGAAACAGACAAAAGTGAAACTGAGTACTGCAGATGCTACAAACCCACCGACTCCCACAGCTACCTGGAGTACACCACTTATCACCCTGCCTCCTGCAACGACGCCCCTTATCCCAATTCTTTCACCACCATCGCTGTATCTGCTCCCAGGAGGACCAGTTCCACCACAGAACACGCCAGATGGCCTCCCTCTTTCAAGACTGCAATTGCCCCTCCCAAGTGGTGGTTGATGTCCTCCAGTACATCTCGTCCACTTCCCGCCCCTATGCCCTCGAATCCCACCCCTCCAACTACAACAAGGACAGAACTGCCCCCCCAAGTCCTCACCTTCCACGCCACTAACCTCTGGAAACATTGCATCATCCTCTGCCATTTCCGCCACCTCCAAACGGATCCCACCAACAGAGATATTTCCCTTTCCACTTTCCGTAAAGACCGTTCACTCCGCGACTACCTTGTCAGGTCCATGCTTCCCAGCAACCCACCCTCCCCTCTTGACACCTTCCCCTGCCACAGCAGGAATTGTAAAACCTGCGCCCACCCCCCATCTCTGTCCAAGGTCCCAAAGGAGCCTTCCACATCCATCAGTGTTTCACCTGCACTTCCACACATCATTTACTGTATCCATTGCTCCCGATGCAATCTCCTCGACATTGGGGAGACAAGCGCAAGACGATCACCGCCATGGATGTGGTGTACGCTCTGAAACGCCAGGGCCGCACTCTCTATGGATTCGGCGGCTGAGCATAAAGCGACCCATTTCCAGCGAACCCAAAGGCTCTTTTCAGAGCCACCCAAACTCTCCGATAGAGAGCGGAGACCTGAGGACGGGGAAGGCAGCGCATAGGGAGGGGATAGCGTACTGTTGACGGTAATTTTACATATATCGCGATTATAAAATTATTTCCATCCTGAAAATGTACTAATAGCGTGTTCTGCGAGTGGGTGGACTCTGAATCGCACCGTGACTTGTAATTGTAGCAGCATTACGCCGTTTCTCCCATCTAGTTTGTTCTACAATTCGATCATGGCTGATATTTCTCAAACTTCTTCTTGTGTCTGCTCCTCGTAATCTTGGATCCTCTTTCTGGTGAATACCTGTCTATCTCAGAAATAACATCAATGCGTACTTGGCTGTCCATGCCATGAATAGTAATTTGTAAAAACTTATTTTGGAATCCAGATATTAATGTTACATATTGCAGTATTCATATTTCTTCGGCTCAGTTTTGTTTCTGGGAGCCTGCGGACATGTTATCTTGCTCGTTCATTCCATCTGCCCGTTCAGGCAGCGATTACAAATTGTCTTCGGGCAAGTAATAACCTGGATGAACTAGGAATGTACTGATAAAGTGTGGTTCTGTAATTTTATCCGTGTACACTGTATTAACTTTTAAGGTGTTTCAATCGGCGGGCACAAGTTCGCTTGCTCATCCTGAGAGAGCCGGAAGCAATAGAGGACATTAGTATTTCTAACGGAAGTTAGTTAAAAACAAAACTGGCAGGCACCGGCAGTGAATTTTGTAACTAATGAGATATTCATTCAGGGATTGCGGAATTTATGAGAAAATATAGTAATAAGAAGTGTGATTTTAAGATCAACTTTTGGTATTGGGTTAGATATTTCTGGAAAAACACCATCTCCTCATTGACTCCCTTTGCGTTAACATGGCTTGTGGTGAGGTGGAGGCAGGAGAGAAAAGGAAAAAGATGGCGCCAAGAGATCAACGGCTTATTTTCAAATTTAAAAATGCCTGCCATCACGTATAAAAGGGCAGCAAGCTTTACAGAGGAGAATGCATGAGCAGGTACACGTTGATTGCTTTTTCGATTACGAAATTAAAGATCAGACAATCTCACTTTACCCCATTGCCGCCTTTACAGCTGAAAAATGCCTCACTGGTGTTCAATCTGCTCTGTCTCTCCAGAGGCAGGGGATAAAAGACTGGATATGAACCGAGCAGCGAATAAAGCGCAGAGGGTCAAGGACTAACCCGTTACTGCACTGGGTCAACCCAGCTCTCCCTACAGCATTTAAAGGAAATGTGAATCTAATCTGAGGTCAAACGCGACCGGGGACGTTCGTGCCACCATTCTAAACTCCTATTAAAGACAGAGATCACTCAGGCAGTGACCGTTCAATACGAAATCCTGTAGGTCAGGACATTCTTGCAATCGCAGTTTATGACAAATGCTTCCTTAGCCAGTAACCGTATCCAATTAAATGGAGCGCGGAATTCATTGATGTGCGGTACAAAGGCGAGAGTTATCCACATTAAATAATGAATCCGACAGAGAGTTTAACTCCTTTCACAGATGCTGTGAGTGGCTCTTAAAAGAGCCTTTGGGTTGTCAGATTCAAGAATACTCTCTTCACTTTTTAGCAGATCCAGCAGCGGAAGTTTTCTTGGGCAGCAGCACGGCCTGGATATTAGGCAGCACCCCGCCCTGAGCGATGGTCACCCCTCCCAGCAGCTTGTTGAGCTCCTCGTCGTTGCGCACGGCCAGCTGCAGGTGCCTGGGGATGATGCGGGTCTTCTTGTTGTCCCGGGCCGCGTTGCCGGCCAGCTCCAGGATCTCAGCCGTCAGATACTCCAGCACCGCAGCCAGATAGACCGGCGCTCCGGCACCCACACGCTCAGCATAGTTACCCTTTCTCAGGAGCCTGTGAACACGGCCCACCGGGAACTGCAGGCCAGCCCGGGACGACCGAGACTTCGCCTTGGCGCGAGCTTTCCCACCGCCCTTTCCTCTTCCGGACATGGTCACAACCTCACAAGCACTTTCACAGAGAATGCTGCACTCCGCCCACATTGCGGCCTCTTATACCTTCGGGAGGAATGGTGGGGCGGCGATTTCGGATTGGTCCCATTGTCCAGCCCCTCCTAACGTTGTTTCAATTCCCAATCAGATATCTGCCTCATTCCCCAATCGGGGGAGGGCACGGGGAGGAAGGCGGAAAGTACCGGCGCCAAATCATCAACCGCCTTCTTTCCAATTTGAAAAGCCCGCCAATTTACAAACAAAGGATTGTGTTTTACGCTAAAAAAATGAAGTACAAAAAAACTGTGGACGTTTCAAAACACTTACTACTCGGATGTTAATTTACTTTTATTTACAAATGTATCCTTGACACGATCTGTCTGTCCCTCATTTGCCCACCCCTATCTGTCCATTTCTGATCTTGAGAATGGGTCATTTTCTAAACCTTGTGACGAAGCTGAAACAAATCAGGCTAAACTCTGCAGTCTGCAGACTGTCTTTTCACATTCTCATTAACACCCCGGAATGTTTATAAAGCGACACACAAAGTCGTCCTCCCTGATCGTTCTCGATCAGATTCAGCAAAAGTCACCAGGCAGCTGTTATGGCGTTCCCTCGGTTCCCTTTGAAAGCCTCTCCCCAACAGCAGAACGTGCTTTACTTTTTGCATTCTGAAAAATCAGATTAAACCCGCGCATTGGCAATGTTTCAAAAAAGGGTAAAACACGTGGGACTGGAAGCTGTGGGCACTTCCGTTTGGTTTGCCAGGGTGAAAACAATTGTTAACATTCCACCACGGCTTTTAGCAACTTGAACAAATAAGATGAAAAACGACTCCCTGACGTGTAATCTGCTCTCTCTCTCTCTACAGACAGGGAAGGGGCTGTTTATAAAGTCGCTCCCCACCTCGTCAATATATCAAAATCAAATATGTGACTAAAGATACCTGGTCAAGAATCTCATCAAATTGCAAAGCAAGTATAAAAGCGAATGTAGTTCGAAAAGTTAAAACACTTTATCACGAATCACATGAAAATTAAAACAAACAATCCTTAAAGAAATGGTTCCGCTGTCTCAGGAAAGTTGTGGGTGGCTCTTATAAGAGCCTTTGGGTTGTGGATGTATGTATGCTTCAGTGCAATGCTGTCCCTCACTTGGAGCTGGTGTACTTGGTCACCGCCTTTGTACCCTCCGACACGGCGTGCTTGGCCAGCTCCCCGGGCAGCAGCAGCCGCACGGCGGTCTGGATCTCCCGGGAGCTGATGGTGCTGCGCTTGTTGTAATGGGCCAGGCGGGTATTTACTCAGTTTCAGTCAATCATTAGCATGTCAGAGAGCAAATATCGCAACATCTCGAAGTTTCTGATGAAATGGATGGTTAATCTTTTTTTTCACTATATCCCTGGTACGTCTCAGTAACTTATAACTGAACCGATCAGTATGTGATCTGTGAGCACATACATATCAGTAAGTTTACAATAAAGTGTTTGGTGAATGATGCCTCTCATTCCTGTCATGTAGATACAGTATCTTTGCTGTAGTTATTAATTTCTTTTAGGCTTGTGTCACTTTAAATATCTTCTAAAGACCATTAGAAGCATGAGAAGTCTTTGACATTTCTATCTGCCTGTGTGTACTCTGTCGTGAGAACAGATCACAAAGGCTTTAATTATGGTCTTCACCTCATTTTGATGTTTTGTGTCCATAACCAAAGACTCCCTTATGTATCAAAAAAATATGGCTACATTAGCATAAATTAAGCTGATAACTCAACCCTAACTGCTCTCTATGGAACAGTACAAGGGAGAATGTTCTACATTTCTTTCTTAGACAGAAGACTTCCTGTTCAAAACTGTGTCTCTTACTGTGAATTCTCTCATGAGCAGTGACATTCTCCCAGCATTAACTCTGTCAACTCCCTTCAGATCATTTTCTTTTGTCCTAAAGGTCATACATTGTTCTTCAAAACTCCAATGAGAATACGGCCAACTATTTTATATGTACAATAAGAGCCTATATATCAGTCTGCAGTTCTACGTTTCTGCGATATGAATATGTGAGTGAAGTTATCACCCTATACCTCATAGAAGCATAGAGATGTACAGCATGGAAACAGACCCTTCAGTCCAACCCGTCCATGCCGACCAGATATCCCAACCCAATCTAGTCCCACCTGCCAGCTCCCGGCCCATATCCCTTCAAATCCTTCCTATTCATATACCCATCCAACTGCCTCTTAAATGTTGCAGTTGTACCAGCCTCCACCACATCCTCTGGCAGCTCATTCCATACACGTACTACCCTCTGCGTGAAAAAGTTGCCCCTTAGGT
>NC_057759.1:1140309-1142231 GCF_004010195.1 Chiloscyllium plagiosum
GCATTTTTCTGAATTAAACTCCACCTGCCACTTCTCAGCCCATTGGCCCATCTGGTCCAGATCCTGTTGTAATCTAAGGTAACCCTCTTCACTGTCCACTACACCTCCAATTTTGGTGTCATCTGCAAACTTACTAACTGTACCTCTTATGCTTACATCCAAATCATTTATGTAAATACCTGTTTGTTTCTACTGTGTGAATATGACAGTTTTTGCTCTGTAAATGTGATAAGTTTAATCAATCATCCATGTCAGTTTCTGCATTCTTAAAATGTGAACATGGTTATCAATGTCCACCTGCCATCTTCTGCTAAGTGAACATGTGGGGGTCCGTATTGAAATGTACTTGTCGCTTTCAGTGACATGAATGCATGAGTGTAGTTAGCAACCTTTCCCTGTCAGTTTCTTCCATGTGAATGTATTGATGTAGTTAGTCTCAACTCTAATATCCAGCAAATGCAGTCCTCACTTTTGCCAATCAATCTGTACCTGTCAGTTTCTGATCTGTGAATATGGAAGTGTAGTTATTGATCTGTCCATCAGTTTCTCCAATTTGAATATGACAACCTATTTATCTATTTCTCCAGGTCAGTTTCTGTGATGTGAAGATGATGGTCCAATTATCTATCTGCCCCTGTCATATTCTGCTGTGTGAATATGAGAGTATCATTACCAGTCTCTACCTGTCAGCTTTTGCAACGTCAGTATGATTTTAGTTATGAATCTGCCTCATTAGGTTCTAGGTGAATGTAAGAATATAGTTATCGATATATACCTGTGAGATTCTGCTCTGGGAATGTGAGTGTTATCAAAATGTACCTGTCTGTTTCTGCAATGTGAATGTGTTTGTGCAATCAACAGTCTATCTCTGACATCTTCAACTATGAATGAATGAGTGCATGTGCACCTGAAAGTATCTGTACCTGTCAGTTTGTTCTCTGATACATTTGTTTCTGTTAAACATGACACTTGCAGAAACTGCAGAAGCTGTTTTTAATTCAAATCTCAGTTGCTCAATAATGAATAAAATTTTACCTATTGCCATCCACGTCAGGGTATCATAGTGGCACAATGGTGCCAAGGATGCTGATTCAATTCCAGCCTTCGTTCATTATCTGTGTGCAGTTTGCACATTCTGCCCGTGTCTGCATGGGTTTCCTCTGGGTACTCTAGTTTCTTTGCATGGTCCAAACATGTGCAGGTTTGCTGGATTAGCCATGGTAAATTGTCCTGTATTATTCAAGGAGGCACAGTGTCAGTTGGTTAACTACAGTAAATGTGGAGTTATGGGGATAGGGTGGGGTCTACATTTGGATGGGATCCACTTTGGTGAGTTGTTGCTGGGGCATGGGCCAAATGAACTCTATCTGCACCAGAGAAATTCTATGTACTGTAATTGAAAGAAAGACTTTTTAAATACCATTTTCAGTCTCTGACAGCGTAAAGCAGTTTGGATAATTTCCACAACTTTTATTCTATGGTACAGGTTATGATTGTAAGTTATATTCTGAATGTGCATTTTGAACTTATTGTTCACATGTTTATAACAAGACTACTTTATGAGAGCTTTTGCATTCTGTATACAATAATCTCTGGGGATCGGTCTAAATGTGTACCTTATCATATTAATATTTAATTTCCCTTTGGACCACTTGAAAACAAAGTATTCATTCAGTCATTTTGTATGAGATTTGTTCTGTTTTCACTTTATGGAAACAAATTAAATTGCAATATTTAGCATACTTGGCATGCTAGCTAATTCCTTCAGTTTGGAAAAACAGAATTGATAAATGAATTAGTCAGAGTCAGACGGCAAGTTTAAACCATGGTGAGATAATTGGATGAATACTTAATCTGAATGTTTATTTACTTCTTTCCCTACATAACTGGAATACATTGTGACCCTGCAATAGAGGGGGGGG
>NC_057759.1:1142263-1157057 GCF_004010195.1 Chiloscyllium plagiosum
GGGGGGGGGGGGTTCAGTATTTCTGAATAAACAAGTGGAATTTACTTTTTGATCAATATGATGCCATGCATTTAAATTCAATTGGAAGTTCATTTGTACACTGGGACTGACATATTTCACTCTTGCCCTGTCCTGTTTAACTTCATTAATGAAATGCTAGCTCTCCCAATCATGTGATCCTTGTGGGCATGATTTTTCTATTTTTGCCTATGGACCTATTAACCTGGCAATATTTCTGAACTTTGCAAGTTATTCTGTACCCACTTTGTATTGGCACTATCTCACTCTTTGTTGTGTCCAGAAATCAGTTTCCTTCACACCCTTCATTACATGAATAAGGACAATAACTGGCGCAGTCAGCAACTATTTGCTCTGCCCTTCCACTCACTTGTACAGTTTGTGTAATTGGGAATTATTCTCTACCTGTCAGTCTGTGCTATTCAATGGGACTGTGCATACTGTTTATTGTCCTTCAAAACTCTGCTCAGATTTGACAGACTGCTAACAGAGTACAGCCATGTTGTCTAGAAAAGAACTTAGAAACTAAAATTTAATGTTGACTACTCAGGCTGTTCTCCATGGTGTATAGACACTGATTTTGCGTATTCAAAAAAGATTTTTGAAAGGAACAGTTATGATACAGGAAGAACGTCCACACTCACTTGATCCTGCTTCAGTCTTCCTGCATTGTGTTACTGAGCAGTTTAATGTTTGCTGTAAAGTGGACACCCAGTTAGCAAAATGGGAGAGCAGAAAGTTTTCAGTTCATTTCCTGAAGTGAATGGGAAAGAACTTATTTTCTGTAATTGTTTGTATCTGTGGGATTCACAGACAAGTAAAACTGTAACACATTGCCACAGAAACGAGTCTATGCTGTTCTTAAAAGTCAAGGTGGGAAAAGCAATGGACTTTTGCAATTCTGATAGTGTGGAATCTAACTGGGAGCAGTGATATCAAGGTCTGGCCTTCAGAGTGTCATACAGTTATACAGCACAGAAACAGGTCCTTTGGTCCAAGTTGTTAGTGCTGACCAGAGATCCTAATCTGACCAAGTCCCATTTGCCAGCATTTGGTCTGTCTCCCTCTAAACCCATCCTATTCATGTACTGATCCAGGTGCCTACAAAAAATTGTAATTGTACACACCACCTCCACTTCCTCTGGTAGCTCATCCATACAAGCACCACCCTCGGAAATAATAAAGTAATTCCACAAATGCTTTTTAAATCTTTTCCCTCTCACCCTAAACCTATGCCCTCTATTTTTGGCTCCCCAACATTAGAAAAAAGAACTTGCATTTTCACCCTCTCCATGTCACTCATGATTTTATTAACCTCAATAAGGTAATACCTCAGCCTCAAACAGTCCGGGGGCAAAAAACAACAGCCTATTTGGCCTCTCCCCATAACTCAAACCCTCCAGTCCTGGCAACGAGACATACTGATGGGAGTAGTGCAGTTGATGTAGTTTACATGGACTACAGTAAGGCCTCTGTAGGAGCGTAACCCCCGACCAGAGATAAAAGACTCAGGAGGCAGGCAGGATTCAGGCAAGTGGTAGGTGTTTATTCAAGAAGAAACCGGTTAATGCAGGGAGAGGGCCAAAGGATCTTCCCCTGAAACTGGCCTCAGAAGAGAGATCCAAGGCATACTCTAATCTTACAATAAAAAAGCAGTAGTTTTTGTACACGTTCTGTGAACAATCACATACAACATGATTAATATGTTCCTCCCTCTTACTTTGCATACCCTATCCTATGAGACACCTAATCAATGATGGGCATCGATTGGACAGCTCCAGGTTCACATGATCTCAAGGTGATTAGCAGATACTGTAATCGCTCGGCCTTGGGATCTTTCTACGTATTCTATTTGTTCACATTCCAGAGTTACTTGCTATACTCCTTCGGGTTTCTGTCAGTCTAGCTTATCTTGAGGGACATTCTGAATGCTGTTATTCATTGTATTTAATTTTAATCAAATTCTATTGCTCCTCTCACATGCCCCACGGTCCTTATTATATATGAAGAAAAAACAGAAAACAGAAAAAACAGAAAAGTTAATTTTGCCTTACTTGCTATAGATTTGTAATTTTAATTTCTGTTATAAAGTTAGTTAAAATGTGTAAAGTCATACAGTTACCCCAAATAATGAGCACTTTGTGATTAATGGGCTATGAACAATCTAATTTGTTCCGGGCATTAGAAAAGTCATTTCCTCAAGGGAACTAACCTTTACTTCTCAGTTTAAATACATTTTTTTCCTTTATTCTCTGGTCATGCGCATCTAGATTTTATGCTGAAAACTACTGTAATGATGCTAAGTCTCTTTACAAGAACCCTTGTTATTTCAAGAAACTGAGTACGATAAGATAACTTTAGCTGTTGCATCCTCAGCTGTTTTAGGGCATTAATGGGCTATATCAAGCATCTGATGTCTGTTCATTAACTGGGATGGATTACACTTTCATTGAATGTGGCTGGAGTTACTCATTTATTAAACCTTAGGTCAGAACTGTTTCAAATGGGAACCTTTCACTGTCCTCGGAGTGGCTTGTTCAATGGTATCATTATGTCTTACTGTGTGAGAACAGGCTGACTTGCTTAGTTTCTGCTTGCTATTCTGTTTCACATACTGCTGTTTATTTCTACTTTCCACTTATCAGCCAGTTTGTGTTAACAGACATAGGCCACTCTATTCTGGCCAGGTATAGGCCACCCTGATAACTTATTGACAAAGTCCCATTTAAAAGACTGATCAAAGATTGGCTCTTGGAGTCTTAAGCAAACTGGAGCTAAAATTAGTTTGCAAAGTGTGATGGTGATGCGTTGTGTTTGTGATTGGAAGCCTGTGACCAGCGGTGTCCCACAAGGATTGGTGCTGTGAAGCTTACTGTTTGTTCTGTACATTAACGACTTGGATGTGAATGTAGAACATATAATTACTATGGTTGTAAGTGAGATTTTAGTATGGAAGTGCAAAATGTGTTGGTGCAGGCTTGGAGGGCAAAGAGCATGTGACTGTGCTGTACTGTTCTTTATTCTTCGACATGAAAATTGGCAGCACTGTTAACAGTGAGGAGGATGGTCTCAGGCTACAGTCTAAGTACAGCTGGCAGAACCATGGCTCTGATGTTCCTGGTAAGTGTGAGATAATGCATTTTAGGAGGTCTAACAAGGGAAAGAGTTACACAATGAAGAGCTGGTCCCTAGGGAGTACTGAGGAACAAAGAGACCTTGGTGTACAAGTCTACAGATCCCAGCAGATGTCAGCACATGCAGGCAGGCTGCTGAAGAAGGCATACAGAATGCTGGCCTTTATCACAGGAGCTGTACAATTTAAAGAAAGGAAGTCTTTTTACAATTTTATAGAACATTGATTGGGCCACAGATGGAATACCGTGTGCACTTCTGGCTGCCACCCTATCAGAAGGATGCGATTGTACTGGAGAGGGGGTAGTGTGTTGGAAAGTCTCCATTATGAGGCAAGACTGGATGGGTTGGGTTTGGTTTCCTTGGAGAAGAGGAGGCTGAGGGAGGATCTGACTGAAGAAGACCAGATTATCAGAAATGTAGGCAGGGTAGATTGAGAGAATCTTTCTTCCCATGGCCGATGTGTCTAAGTCCAGTGGGCACAATTTGACGTTGCGGAGAAAATAGTTTAGAGGAAATGTGAGAAAAATATCTTGACCCAGAGGGTGGGTAAAGTTTGGAACGTTCTGCCTGAGAGGGTGGTTGGGTACTCTCACAGCATTTAAGCAGCATCTGGACGTGCCTTTAAAAAGTCAGGGTATAGTCAGCTATGGGCCAAGTGCAGGTAAATGGGATGAATGCAGTTTGGTGTTTATTGAACATCATGGACATGGTGGGCCAAAGGGTCTGTTTCTATGCTGTACAACTCTATATCTCTATAACGTCCTTGTAAATCTTTACTGTACCACCTCAAGTTTAACAACATCCTTCCTGTAGCAGGTTGATGACAATTGTACACAATCTCCTAAAAGTGGATTCACCAATGTCCTGCACAGCCACCCGATGACCTCCCAACTCCTACACGCAATATCCTGAACAATGAAGGCAAGCACGCCAAATGCCCTTTTCACCACCCTGTCTATCTGCAACTACTTTCATGGACTTGGAGGTGCCAGTGTTGGACTCGGGCGGACAAAGTGAAAAATAATATAACACCAGGTTTTCGTCCAACAGGTTTATTTGGAAACACTAGCTTTTGAAGCACTGCGCCTTCATCAGGTGGTTGAAGAAGGAACAGTGCTTTGAAAGCTAGTGCTTCCAAATAAACCTGTTGGAGTACATTCAAGGAAATCTTCACCGGCATACTGAGGTTTCTTCGTTAAGCAACACTCCCCAGTGCCCTACCGTGTGAGGTGCTGCATTTTGGGAAAGCAAATCTTAGCAAGACTTATACACTTAATGATAAGGTCCTAGGGAGTGTTGCTGAACAAAGAGACCTTGGAGTGCAGGTTCATAGCTCCTTGAAAGTGGAGTTGCAGGTTGTTAGGATAGTGAAGGCGGCGTTTGGTATGCTTTCCTTTATTGGTCAGTGAATTGATTACAGGAGTTGGGAGATCATGTTGCGGCTGTACAGGACATTGGTTAGGCCACTGTTGGAATATTGCATGCAATTCTACTCTCCTACCTATCGGAAGATATTGTGAAATTTGAAGGGGTTCAGGAAAGATTTACAAGGATGTTGCCAGGGTTGGAGGATTTGAGGTATTGGGAGAGGTTGAATAAGCTTAAGGCTGTTTTCAGAGGGGTAACCTAATAGAGGTTTATAAAATCATGAGAGCTATGGATAAGATAAATAGACAATATTTATTGCCTGGGATAGGAGAGTCCAGAGCGAGAGGGCATAGGCTTAGGGTTAGAGGGGAAGATTTAAAAGGGATCTGGAGGGCAATTTTTTTAATGTGGCATACTGTGTGTATAGAATGAGCTGCCAGAGAAATTGGAGGAGACTGGTACAATTACACCATTTAAAAGGCACCTGGATGGATACAAGAACAGGAAGGGTTTAGAGGGATATGGGCCATGTGCTGGCAAATGAGACTGGATTAGTTCAGGATAGCTGGTTGGCATGGATGAGTCCAGCTGAAGTGTCTGTTTCTGTGCTGTATAAATCTATGACTATATGGCTGTGAATAATACCATTTATTGGAAATGGGGTGATGTGCATGGAGAATGGAGAGATAAAAAATTGTAATTCCTTGATGGTATTTGACTCGTTTGACTTTGTTTGAAACGTTCCTTCTGGTAATTGAGCTCAATGTGCGTCTAATTCAAACTGCTCTATGACTGTGGAAAGGACGTTCTTTAGTCTGACAACGGTAACATACCTGCTGTTTGTTAGAAGGAACTGATTGCACTTGGCTTAGCCCCGAGGGAATATGTCTTGGTCCTTCAAGTATTTGTCTGAAGGAAGACAGAAGAGGCATCTCCTGTAAATCAACATTAAGTTTGACAATATCAAACCTTTGAATGTAACATTCAATTAATAATCATTAGGCTGTTTTTCTTTCAAACCGGCAAGTCCAACAGAACTACAGGTCTGATTCTATTCTTGGCCTGAGCTGCTCTTTGTCTGGTGATTGTAATAAAAATATCCAAACCAATTCACTGAGAACCAGATACTAACCAACACCTCCACAGCTCCATAATAGGGCTACCCAATACAAGTGCGTATCTGGATCTGAGAGTTTCCTTATCAATCCATACCTGTCAGTTCCTGCGAGGTGAATGTGGGAGTACAACTGTCAACCTGTACCTGTCAATATAAGCTGTGCAAATGTGACAGTGAATGCTGTCACACTCTGGTAAACATATTTACATTTTGGCATTGCAGAGACTGACAGGGACAGATTAATAAATACACTCACATATTCACATAGCATAAACCGACAGGTATAGATTGATAACTAAACTCATACATTCACACAGAATAAACTTGCAGCGGCTGGTTGTTAAATACATTTTATATGAATAAAATCAGTCCCTATGTATTTCACTGATGGAGATGTGAGAGTTTAGTCATCAATATGTACCTGTCAGTTTCTGCCCTGTGAAATGTGTGAGTTTACATATCAATCTGTCCTGAACAGTTTCTGTGTGTCTGATAGTGTAGTTATCAACTGGAGCCTGTCAGTTTCAGCTATGAGAACGCAAGTGTCATTATCAGTATCTACCTGTCCGTTTCTGCTGTATATGCTGCAGTCATCAAATTGTACCCATCTGTTTCTTCCATGTGAATGTAGATATTGATCTCTATTTGTCTGCTTTAGCTATACCAATGTGTGAATGAAATTACCAAACAGTACCTGTCAGGTTTTGCTATTTGACACCAGAGTGTCTTTGTCAATCTGTTTCTACCACGTCAATTTGAGAGAGTCGATACCAACTTGTCCCTGTCAGTTTATTTCCTGTCAATATGTGAATACAGTTACTGATTAGTACCCATCAGATTCTGTGAATATGGGTGTATTAATCAAACTGTAGTGGTCAGTTTCAGAGATATAAATGTACAGTTATCATTCCCTACCTGTCAATTTCTTCTTTGTCAAAATGAGTGTAACTCAATCTGTACCTTTCAGACTCTGCTGCGTGAATACATAAATATAGTTATCAATTTGCAACTGTCAGTGACAGTTATATGTTTATATAATTGTCAATCTATCCCTGCTATGTGAATGCGTGAGCGGAGTTTTCATCTGTTGCTATCAGCTCCTGCTTTGTGAATGTGAGAGTTTAGTTATCAATATTACCGTGTCAGGTTCTGTAATTCCTGTGTTTTGAGTGGATTTATTCATCTTTTCCTGTCAGTTTGTGTGACTGTAGTTATCAGCCTGTACCCCTCAGATTCTGCTATATGAACATAAGACTGCAGTTATTCATTTAATTTGATCATTGTTATCACATGCCCTGAGATAAATTGAAAAGTATTGTTTTGTGCACCTTACAGGGAGATCATCTCATCCAAAGTCCATCAAGGTAATTAGAACAGAATCCAGAATACAGTGTTAAAGCTGCAGAGAAGGTGCAGGCAGAGATTAGCATCAAAATTTAGAGGTCCGTTCAAAAGTCTAATAATAGTGGAGAAGCCATTGTTGAATCTGTTGGATGGTGTATTCAAACCTCTGTAATTTCTACCTCACAGACCAGGGTGGAGGTGCGTATAACTGGGGTGGGATAGGTCTTTCGTGTTGTTGGTTGCTTTCCCGAGACAGGGGGAAGTGGAAATTGAACCTTTGGATGGATGGCTGCTTTCAGTGATGGACTGGGCCGAGTCACAACTCTCTGTAGTTTCTTGTGGTCTTGGGCAGAACAGAAGCCATACTACGCTGTGACACATCCAAATAGGATGCTTTCTCTGGTGCACGTGTATATTTATGTATCATTCTCTCCCTTTCAGTTTCTGCAGAGTGAATATGTGAGAGCAGCTATCAGTCTACACCTGTCAGTTTCTGTTGTGTCCACATGAGTGTCTTGGAATTGATCTACACTTGACAGTTTCTGCTGTGTGACTGAGAGTCAAGTACTCAATCAGTACCAACTACTTTCAACTCTTTTATGTATGAAAGTTTCTTAATTCTCTGGCAGCCAATAATATTCTAAGAGTCCAATCATCACCAGGAATCTATGGTTGATTTTCAGGAAAACCCATCTGGTTCACTAATGTCCTGTAAGGAAACTGCAATCCTTGTGTCTCCAGACCCGCAGCAATGTGGTTGACTCATAACTACCCCCTAAGCAGTTAGGGATGGGCAATAAGTACTGGCCTAGCCAGTGATGCCCTCATCCCATGAATGAATTTAGGAAAAAGAATTCTCTGTGACTGAGATTCATTCTGTGGTAGTAGATTTTAAGGGTGTTGTGATTGGGCCTTAAACTCTTCTGCATTTTGTGATTTATGACAGAGTCACAGAATTGATACAGCTAGTCAGCCCATTGTGTCTGCACTGGGCTGTTGTTCATCTGTTCTCCATACTAATTTCAACTCACTGTTGGGCGTCTGAACATCATCCACTCACTGCCAGTATCTCAAGGTAAATGCTAATGTGAGATTAGTTCTGCAGTATTCTGCCATTGAATAACTATAGTGCCAGTTTGGTTTTGTATGCAACAGCATCAGGTGGAGTGTGTGAATCTCATTCTCTTTACACGTTGAGTTGTATTTGTTTGGTCTGAGTGTTGGATAAACTTGATCAATATTCACTAACACTTTGTGTTTGAGGGATTAACGTTGGTTCAATGTTTACTTTGCCATGAATCTGAATGTTATTGTTTTCAGACTTTATTTTTTACATTTGTGTATGCAGGAGTCTTTATCAGTTGCTGCTGGACACTGTAAAATGTAACACCTACCACTAACTGAAGCGATTACTGGTTTGGTGAGTCAATTTATAACTGTCCATATTTGGAAATACCTGGGCTATTACTTTAAAGGAGTGGCACTGACATTTCCTGTCTATCTCCTTATGTTTCCAGTTCTGCATGTCATGATCTGATACACTGAGGTAGGTTTAATTCCTTATAAATCAGTGTTTCATTCATTAAAATGTACGGAAATGTTTCTGCATTACTCAGGGCCTCAAACAAAATGTGAGTGAGGATAAAGTGTATTTGCATCAGTAGCAGGCTGAGACTGAGAACTAAATTCAATCGATCAATCTCTGATACTTGATACAATGTGGTCCTTATTCTTGGTTATTGTATTTCACAGTGGTTCAGTGTCGTCTAAATTGAAACATGTCACTTTTAGTAACTGCAAGCACAATTAAATTGTTTAATCTTCTGCTACTTGACATAAATGAGGTTTTAGCCATTGCCACTGGAGTCAGCTCCCGTCAGTGAAAGTGGATGTGTCTCTACATCTGCTAATATTTGGCCTTGTACATGTAATTGGATAATGTCCAGAGCCTATGTGCTTTAGTTTTAGAGCCCATAGGATCCATGAACAGGTGAACATGCAACACATTGCAGCAGAAAAGCATCTGTGCTTTTCTTCAGAATCAAGGGAAAAAAAGCAATAGTCTTTTGTAATTCCTATAGTGCAGAGTCTAACCAGGAACAGTGGGGATATCAAGGTCTGGTTTTCAGGATGCTATCACTTTTTGCATTGTGACATACTTTACCAATGAATTAATGATCAGTATTAACTGAATCAATTTGCAACTAAGTGAACACTTCAACTGCATTGCAGCTGACTGAAGACAATGCTCCTTGTGCAGAAAAGAGAATTGGCCAATTCCATTTTATAACCAATCTGGACAGGATCTGGTAC
The DNA here is from genome assembly GCF_004010195.1 of Chiloscyllium plagiosum. Classification (NCBI taxonomy): domain Eukaryota; kingdom Metazoa; phylum Chordata; class Chondrichthyes; order Orectolobiformes; family Hemiscylliidae; genus Chiloscyllium; species Chiloscyllium plagiosum. The sequence continues at coordinate 1,151,559 of NC_057759.1, forward strand.
AAGCCATTAGCAGTATTCTTGTGTTGCTCTCTGGTAGGGGGGAAAACAAAAGGTCTTTTATTTTCCACTAATCGGTGAAGAATATTTAAACAGTCAAATTAAATTTAATGAACAATCAACTCGTGTTGGTTAAAATAAAGGAGCAGCTTGACAAACTTATCAATTTTAGCTTTTTCTTTCTTTCTGCACTTAAATAGTAATGATCTGATTCCATTGACTCCTTGGCAAAACTATATCCTGATTCCTTGATTTTTTTTTTGTAGTTTTATGAAGAGATAGTCAAGATGAATGCAGGGTTCTTCATAGGTTTCTTGAAACAAATTTTGAAAGACACACGAGTAAGAAGAAAAACTTTCTTCCTGGAATGAAAAAAACTCCGACAAAATGATGAAATGGAGAATGGCGTTATGATACAGATGGGGATGACAACTTCTCTGATGCCATGAAAAATCTATGGAAACGGAATACTTATTTATAGATCAGTTTTTGATCAGTGCAGACTTAATAATTTGAATAGACGTATTCTGTGCTGTCGATCTCTTTGACTTGAGATCTGAGAGTAGAAATCAGTTTGATGAAATGTTTTCTGCTAGTTGCAGTGTGAATGAATCTTCATCACTGTTAGATGTTGTAATGTGTATTTCAGGACAGTGTATGAATTTCCAACTATTGTTAATCAATCAGTAGCTCTATATGAAATAGAATGGTGTGTGCGCACGCAAGCACACATGGGGGTGGGATGGAGATGGTGGTTGTGGGTGTGTACACCCGCGATGAGCACTCTCTCAAAATCAGGCTTTGGCCCAGAGGTTCATTTGGAATTTACATAGTTTAATTGTTGTCTTTTCCAACGATTTGTCATAAATGTAATTTTGACTTTCTCAGTTACTGAAAATATCAAAGTTTCCTTCTGCATCTGCACTCAATATTTTCTTCATATATCCTTGTTGTAACAATGTAACAGCATGACTTGTTTGTTCACCTTGATTATAACTTTAAAATTGCCTTTACTAATGTGGATTAATGTAATTCCTGAATGTATATTTCATATGAGGATACAGTCTATTCCTCTGATGTTGCAAATGATAATTAGCTATGCATAATGGACTTTATTGGAACTGAGCTTTTGAGCATTGAGTATAAAGAGAAATTTTAAAAAATATTTCATTAGTTGTGTCTGACTCTTGGATTGAATGCATCCTTCTGGAAATTGAGCTCAATGTGTATCTGACTCAATCTATTCTGTGACTGTGGAAAGGATGTTCTCCAATCTGACAACTGTAACATACCTGCTGGTTGGTAGAAGCAGCTGGTCACACTTGGCTTTGTACTGAGGAAATATTACATTATCTTGGTCCATCAAACATTTGCCTGGGAGAAGAAAAGAGAGATATCATCATTTCTGAGTAGAAAGACATCAACCGATCAACACAATATTCACGTCATGATCATGATACTTCTGTTTTTAAACGTCTGGTTACAAAGCAACACTGAGCTCCTCCCAGTCTTTTTCTGTTTGCGAAATTCTGAAACAATTTACTCAGATGAAAGAAAACTAACCAACATATGCACAGCTCCAAAAATAGAATGATTGCACGGTTCAATATTCAGCTCCCAAAAAAAAACACTAACTGTTGAAGGCAGAACAACGGGCACTTTTATCACATTTAGATCACTGCTCTTTATTTCATCTAATCCTACAACCATTGAACCTGAATCCATGATCCCTGGTTTTTGAAATCTGCCAAAGTAAACAGGTCGCTCCTGTCTAATGTCTCCCTCTCACTAGTTAGTTAAAAATCACACAACATCAGGTTATAATTGAACAGGTTTATTTGGAAGTGCAAGCTTTCAGACTGCTGCACCTTCATCAGATAGCTCACTATTTAGTACTGTAGACCCCTGTGGGGGATATGTTCCAGGACCGACAGCGGAAACGCAAAACCGCAGATAGGTGCAAAACCATTCATTTAAATGGGAAATATGCCTTCCCGGCAGCCTCCTGGTCCCTGGTTCTGGAACATTCCCTTTTATATACTCGGACAATGGTAAACCGCAATAACTGGACCCGTGAGTACGGGGTCACCCTGTATTCCTTAATCGTGACACCTTTGTTCCAAGGAATACAACCCCAACCTCTCCTGATAGCTACAATTCTGGCAACATTCTTATAAATCTCCTCTGCACTCTCTCCACAGCAATGACTTCCCTCCTGTAATGTGGTGACCCGACTGCACACAATACTCCTGTTGTAGCCACCAGTGCCTCATACAGTTTTATTGTTATTTCCCTATTTTTGTATTCAACCCTCTGCCAATGAAGGAGAGCATTCCATGTGCCTTCTTTACAACCCTATCTATCTTTAGGTACCTGTGCATTTGCACACTAAGATCACTCACTTCACCTGTCCCTCTCAGTATATTCCTATTTATTGTCTATTTCCATTTACTGTCTGACTTCCCAAAATGCATTCCCTGAACTCCATCTGCCACTTTCCTGCCCACTCCACCAAACCATCTATATAGCTTTGGAGCTTACAGCTATCTTCCACACTATCCACTACACGGCCAATTATTGTGGTGTCTGCAAATTTCACAAATTTGCCCATCATATTCAAGTCCAAATCATTAATGTATAAAACAAACAGCAGAGGTCCGAACACTGAGCCATGCAGAGCACCACTTAAATCAACTTTCCATTCACAATGGCTGGCATTGACCAGTATCCTTTCTTTCCTGTGACTAGCCAACTTTGGATCCAATTCAACACATTACCCTGGATCCCATGGGCTTTTACTTTGTGGAGCAGTCTGCTGTGATGCTGCTGCTCCTCTAACAAGCTTGTAAAAGAAACAGGCTCCGAAAAATCAGAGTTGATAGGTTTTAGGGCCATTTTGATTATAGCTAACAGATAATGCCCCAGGCAAAAGGCTTCCACATTTTTTAAAAAGAACACAATGAAAGGGGAGTGGCCCCATTTTCCCAACTCAGCTTTTCTCTGGCTTGATTTGGTTTTTGGCTGTCTGGCTATTGACTGAAAGCAGTCAGGCAGTTGAAAAAGCTGCGGAACCCAAAGAAGCAGGTCCATGATGGTACTCTTTTTCTGACATCTCTCCTGTAAGACCCTGTTGTTTGATTTTACCTTTTGTGCTAAGGGGTATTTATAGGGATTGTTGTAAATGTTGGGAACACCATCATTAAGTCTGTTGGGTTTTCAGATTTTTAAGTTAGTTAGTATTCTGCTCTCTTTTGTTTGTGTATCATTCGGTAAATTTGTAAATCAAACTGTTTTCTTTGAAACTACTAGTTTGACCAGCTGCATCCCTGCTGGAATATCTTCATTTCACTCACTTAAAACAACTAGCAAAATTAGGGTCTGGGTTATTTTCTTGAAATGTTTGAAGAGGGTCTGGCCTTTTCCATAACAGATTGGGGGCTGTGTGTGTGAGAGAGCGAGAGCGAGATGGCGGCGGTGTGAGAGCGAGAGCGAGCATGAGATGGATGCTATGAGAGAGATGAATGTTTTGAATTTATTTGCATTTTGCGACTTTATGATGATTTTGAGTAGCCATCGCTGATTATGAAATGCAAACTCTAAAATGTAATATTGATGAAGCATTAACTTACTTGGTGTTCCTACACACCACAACTGACCCTCTGTCAATTCTAACTCGTCAGATCTTCTGTCTTCTTTGAATTTGAATCACAACCCTGAAAAGAAAGCATGTTTAACTTGAGATGAATTGAATCATTTAAAATTTAACCTTTCAACCTCAGGTACAGAACGTGTTTGTGTTTAAGATAAAAAGCAGGAGTCTGCTCCGAGCTTAAAAACTATTCTAAATCTAACATTGAAGAGATTCTGACACAATCTGTCAGGAAGCCATTTTATGGTCAAAGCTTGCCCTCCTCGCTAAGATGCCATTTTGTAAAATAATGATATCTGACATGCAAGCTGTGCAAGGTTACCTTATGACCTCTCCCACTTAGTTTAGACTGATACCTCTTTATGATCGGGACTTGCCACACCAACAGGCACTGACTCAGCTGGATCTGTTTTTCCCACCTGATGGATGGCTAAGGGCCGACAGGAGTGATCAATTAAGCACGCACAGACCTGTTAATTAACTTCGCTTCCTTACGAATTATTGCCTTTGCACTGTCTGTCTAATTAAGAACATGCATTGCTTTTTGTAAAAATTGGGTAAAAAGGAAGCCAGTTTGAAACAGAAAGTGGAGTAGCGTGTGAGAGCTCTTACAGGAAGAGCTGGTATCCTACATTGCTAAGGTTTTAGAATCTCAGCTAGCCTGGCTTTTTAGGTGTCAATGTTACATTGTAACAGTGATGCTATTGGTAAATAAAGGGGAAGGCGAAAATTAAACTAAACTGTTTGTAAGAGGTTTTTATTTCAGACTACTAAAGACAATAGACAATAGGTGCAAGAGTAGGCCATTCTGCCCCTCGAGCCTGCACCACCATTTGATATGATCATGGCTGATCATCCTTAATCAGTATCCTGTTCCTGCCTTATCTCCATAACCCTTGATTCCACTATCCTTGAGAGCTCTATCCAACTCTTTCTTAAACGAATCCAGAGACTGGGCCTCCACTGCCCTCTGGGGCAGAGCATTCCACACAGCCACCACTCTCTGGGTGAAGAAGTTTCTCATCTGTCCTAAATGGTCTACCCGTATTATTATGCTGTGTCCTCACCCGTCATCGGAAACATGTTTCCTGCCTCCAGGGTGTCCAATCCTTTAATAATCTTATATGTCACAATCAGATCCCCTCTCAGTCTTCTAAACTCAAGGGTATACAAGCCCAGTCGCTCCTGTCTTTCAGCGTAAGGTAGTTCCGCCATTCCAGGAATTGACTTCGTGAACCTATGCTGCACTCCCTCAATAGCCAGAATGTCTTTCCGCAAATTTGGAGACCAGAACTGAACACAATACTCCAGGTGTGGTCTCAGCAGGGCCCTGTACAGCAGGGCCCTCTTTGCTTCTATACTCAATCCCTCTTGTTATGAAGGCCAGCGTGCTATTAGCCTTCTTCACTACCTGCTGTACCTGCTGCTTACCTTTCATTGACTGGTGTACAAGAACACCCAGATCACTTTGTACAGCCCCTTTACCTAAATTGATTCCATTTAAGTAGTAATCTGCCTTCCTGTTCTTGCTACCAAAGTGGATAACCATACATTTATCCACATTAAACTGCATCTGCCATGCATCTGACCACTCACCTAACCTGTCCAGGTCACCCTGTAATCTCCTAACATCCTCATCACATTTCACCCTGCCACCCAGCTTAGTATCATCAGCAAATTTGCTAATGTTATTACTAATACCATCTTCTATATCATTAACATATATTGTAAAAAGCTGCGGTCCCAGCACTGATCCCTGCGGTACCCCACTGCTCACTGCCTGCTTACCACTACTCTTTGTTTCCTGTCAGCTGGCCAAGTTAGTACTTTGCCCCCAATACCATGCGCCCTAA
>NC_057759.1:1159211-1170452 GCF_004010195.1 Chiloscyllium plagiosum
TCATTGATACAGTTGTCTTTCTTGACTTCCCTTGTTCTAACTTTCCCTTCAATTGCCTTCTTAAACATCCAGTTTGTCCCCTCCCCCCTGCTACTTAGTTTAAAAGCAGCTGTGTTGCAGTAGCAAACCTGCCTGCCAGAATGCTGGTCCTCAACCTATTAAAGTGCAAACTGTCTCTCTTGTACAATTTATGCTTACCACAAAACAGACCCCAGTGATCCAAGAATTTAAATCCTTGCTTCCTGAACCAGTTCCCCAGCCACATGTTCAAGTCCATTATCTCCCTGTTTCTGGCCTCACCAGCCCGGGGAACTGGGAGCAAACCGGAGATAACCACCCTGGACGTCCTGCTTTTCAGCCTTCTTCCTAGTTCTCTGAAGTCCCACTGTCGTATGTTCCTCCTCTTCTCCCCGACATCATTTGTGCTGACATGTACCACCACCTCTGGCTCTTCACCTTCGTCCTTGAGGATTTCCTGCACTCTGCCTGTGATGTCGTTAACCCTGGCACCAGGAAGGCAACACACCATCCTTAAGTCCCGTTGCTGCCACAACAACCCCGGTCAGTTCCTCTCACTATGGTGTCCCCTATTACCACGGCTCTGTGCGATGCCCGACTCTTCCGCTTGGCCTCCATGACAACTTTTGATTGACAGACCTGGCAACCTCGCAGACTGGCAGTGTCATCTGTCTCTACTGTTTCCAAAAGATTCAATTTGTTCCTGACAGGTACTTCCCCCGGGGTCTCTTGCACCTGTCTCCTGTCTGCCTTCCTCATCGTCTGCTCTCTTCTGGTATTGTCAGTGTAATAACCTCGCTGAAGGTCTTGTCCAGAAAGATCTCGTTCTCTCGGATGACCCTAAGGCCCTCGAGTTCTTTAATCAGTACTGCAATATGCTCTCTCAGTAGCTGAACGTGCACACACTTTCCACACTTATACGAGCCAGACACACCAGAGTTGTTGACCTCCCACATCAAGCACGTAGCACACTGAACCAGTTTGGCAGTCACGTCTTCACCCTCTTCAACTGTGGCGTAATTACTTCACTCAACCTCCTTGTCAAAGATTCCTGAGCTAAAGCCTCACTCTTCACTCCACAGGACCTTCCTTGGACCCTCTTTTTGAGGCAAGTCTGTGGACTTTTAATTTAGGTTAGAGAAAGAAGGTGGGAGGGAGGCCCTACTTTGTCGGACCTGGTGTCTAGAACACACCCATTCAAATAACAATCGCCTTACCTTCCCGACCGGCTTGGCGCTCCAACTTCACTTCTGCCCAGCACCCGCCATTTCTGCTGCAAAAAGAGTATGATCACCAGGATGAACCAAGAGAGGCTTATAGGTCGGAGTCCACAAGGGATTCCCTAGGCTGTCTCAAATCTGTACTTTAACAATATGAATAGGAAGGGTTTAGAGAGAGATGGCCTAAGAGCTGCCAAATGGGACTAGATTAGGTTAGGATATCTGGTCGGCATGGACAAGTTGGACCCAAGGGTCTGTTTCCATGCTACATGTCTCTACGACTCGATGACACTTTAGTAACTCTTGCCCTGTCGGTGAGCACAGTTTCCTTCCATCTTAACCCTCCTTCACGATGGTTGTTGAAATGATGCAACAATGTGGCCTAGTTGGTTATCTTCATTGTAACTTTGAAAATGCTCTTAATAACTGCAGATTTTAATGCTGTCCCTGAATGTCTATTTTGGATGAGGATTCAGTTTCTCTCTCTCCAACTCTGGTGTGTAAACGCCAATGGGCCACATACCTGCTGTTTGTTAGAGGCAGCTGGTTACTCTGTGCTTTGAACTGAGGAAGTATTACAGTGTCATAGTCCCTCAGGTGTTTATCTGGAGGAAGACACAGGGACACCATCTGTAACTCAACATGAGGCTAGTCTGACAATATTGAACTGATCAATGTCACATTCATTGTATATTAATTAGAATGTGTGTGTTTTTTTTATTTAAAACCAACAACTAAACCAGAACCACGGATCTGATTCCATTGTTGCCCTGAGCTGCTCTCTGTCTGGGGATTGTTTGCTTTTTATGTGATTCTATACCAGTTGATTTGGAATGCTGGGGTTGGACTGAGATGCACGATGTTACACATCAAGTGCTTCCAAAAAAAACTGTTGGGATTGTAACCTGGTATTGTGCGATTTTTAACTTGATATCAGTTGAGTGAGATCCATCCAGAAACTGAGCAACAAATGCGCAGCACCATGAATGGGAGTACTTGACCACCAGGATGCTTACACAGTTCAACATCCAACTCCCCAACTACCTGTTAGAAATAGGAAAAACGGCACTATTTCTAATGTTTTTACCAAGACCCCAGTGTATGTCCTTTTACAAAAGTATCACATTCTTACAGTTGGTCCACACTACCTCAAGAAAGAGCGGGAAACAGAATGAAATTAAAACAGGATTCAGAGGATTGTAAACCACAGCAGCATCTTCCCCCTCTGCCTCCCTCAGCAGGCCCACACACAGCCCGAGAAAGGCCTCTCTCTTCCCCCCAGCCCGCTCACTCCAAGTTCCGGGACCAGTTCCTGCTCCGCTCGGCCTCTTACAAACAGCCCCCGGTTCTCCCTGAACTCACCCCGAATCAATCCCGGTCTCGGAGCCCCCTATGTGTCCCAGGCTCCCATCCCGATGTGCTGCTGGAAGGAGCCTGCTGTTCCCTCGCTTCCCTGGGCGCTGATCTCTCCATTGCGGTCTGTTTCAAACAAACCTCTTGCACTCACTGAGTCAATGCTCCTCAATGGCAGCGCTGGGGGAGGGCCTCACGCATGCGCTCCTCTCGCCAGGAACAGAGCTGAAAATGTGTTGCTGGAAAAGCGCAGGTCAGGCAGCATCCAAGGAACAGGAGAATCGACGTTTCGGGCATAAGCCCTTCTTCAGCAACACATTTTCAGCTCTGATCTCCAGCATCTGCAGTCCTCACTTTGTCTTCTCGCCAGGAACAATCAGCATTGGAGGAGGGACTGTATCACGCATGTGCCGCTTTTCCCAAAAATTCCCAGAAACAAACATCAATTGGTCATTTTCCCAATTCCCTTTTCTCTCAGTTTGACCAAAGGAACTGGGACTGTGGGGGAAAGGGCAGAGAAGGTTTCAAGCTGGGACATTGTCCCTTTATGAAGCTCTATTGAGCTCATCCCCGGGTCATGTTAATAACTCCTCCCTCCGGCTCTCTCACAATCTGATCAGGGAGCGGAGAAGCTGGCGGCCATTCAGCCCATCCTCTGTGCTTCCCATTCAATAACATCACGTCTGATCTTATGTTAACTATAGTATTTAATCCTGCTGACCCTCATCCACAAATATTAATTCCTTTAATAAAGTAACATAACTGGAAAATAGTAACACAAATGAAATAAGTGGATCACTCTTACTAAGGCAGAATGTAACTGTTGGAGAGAGTCTTGCATCACAGTGTTAGTCCCTGTTTCTGGTTCAGGAGGCGTGTGCAAAAATCAGACCTGGAGCAGGGGTGTGCAATAACGTCTCTGGGCCTCGATTGAGTGTATAGCGGACAACAGATGTTCGTGTCAGGTATGCTGCAGACAGAAACCTTGTGATGTATTGTATGCCACAACGAGAGACCCCAGGTGTTTCTGTTTATTCACTCTGGGGACGTGCACGTCGCTGGCTGAGCTTCGCATTTATTCCCCTTTGAGCAGGCGGTGGTGAGCCACCTTCTGGAACAGCTTTTGTCCATGTGCTGCCTACAATGCCATGAACAGGGAATTCCAGGGTCTGGATCAAGCGGCAGTGAAGGAAAGAGGATATATTTCCAAGTTATTATGGTGTGTGGCTCAGAGAGAAACTTGCCCTCTGTCAAGCTGATGTCTCCCTCCATCAACTGCATTTAACATTTCTGATGGAGGTTGCCCTGAGTTTGGAAAGTTTTACAAATTATTACTTTTGTAAACTTAACAAAACTTTAGGGTTCTGAGAGAAAATACTTGATCCCAAGAATAGGCATACAAATTGGGAAGAAAATAAACAGACAAACATAAAGCCTGGGAACAATTTAGAATTCAAGGTAGAGGAGATGACCTGAGGGTTGCAGTGAGAGAGAAAATCGCTGAGATCTTTGTAGAGAGAGGAGGAGGAGAACTTCTTCAAGGTAGCATCCTTACAAGAGGATTCACAGTAAGCTTAGAATCAACTTCGTGGACTTCACCAGTTTTCACACTTCCCCTCCCCCCACCTTCCACCAGTTCCAACCTGCCAGCTCAGCAGCATCCTCATGACCTGTCCTACCTGCCAATCTTCCTTCACATCTATCTGCTCCACCCTCCTCTCTGACTTATCACCTTCATCCCCACCTCCATCCAACTATTACACTCTTAGCTACCTTTTCCCCAGCCCCACCCCGCTCTCATTTATCTCTCCACCATGGAGGCTCCCAGCCTCATTCCTGATGAAAGGCTTTTGCTCGAAACATCGATTTTACTGCTCTCCAGATGCTGTCTGACCTGCTGTGCTACTCCAGCACCACTCTAATCTTGACTTTGATCTCCACCATATGCAGTCCTCACTTGCGCCACAATTTAGAATTCAGCAAACGATGAGATAAAGGGCATTGATTAAGAAAGAGAAAATGAGGACTGGAGTAAGCTTGCAGATATTTTGAAAAAGAAACTAACTGTTAAAGTATTGATAAATGTGTAAAGGAGAAATGGAAGAAAACATGGGTTGGTGAACACAAAGATAGGTCTCTTAGGGCGCAAAGATGGCTATCCATCCAAATATGTAACTATTGTTCACTGATCACAAAGGACGACACAAATGATGCACCAGGAATGTTGGGAAACACAGAGTTCAGTGAAAGGGAAAAACTGAAACAAATCAGTATTGTTTGGAAAATTGTGTTGGGACAATGGAAAAGATTGAAGCTGGGAAACAGCAGAGCCTGGTCATCCACATCCCAGAGTCCTTAACATAGTGGTCACAGAAATAGTGAATGGTCATATTCCAAGATTCCATAGACATTGTAATATTTTCCAGATTGTGAATTAGCTAATGTAACCAATCTATTTGAAAAGCAAGTTAGAGATAATCTGGGAATTATATGACACTCAGCCTGCAGGGAAAAAAAATTGGGACCAAACAAAGTCAGCATGGATTCGAAATGCCTGTTCCTGTGTCATAATGTTCTATGTTCTCAGCTTGGCAAATCTACTGGAGTAGAGATGATAAGCAGATGGCATCATTTGGATGTTTCTTTTGACAAAATCTCACGTAAAATAAAATAAAGAACATGGTGTTGAGATGGATTTTAAAAACTGGTTGGCTGAAAGAAAACACGTAGAGGGAATAAATGGATCATTTTTCAATGGCAGGCAGTGACTCTGAGTCATGGTTAGAATCCTACTCTTCACAATATAGTCACAATGATTTAGAAGAGGAAACTAAATGTACCATCTCCAGATTGACAGATGACATAAAACTAGGTCGGATGGTGAGCTGTAAAAGAAAATGCATTGTGATTGTGCTGAGGAGAAGTCAATGGGCAAAAGCAATGTAATGTGAATAAATGTAAGGTTTTTAGTAAAGACAGTCAGAGTTGATAAAAATAAACTGGAAAAGCACAGCATCAGAGGAGCAACAAAATCAATGTTTTATTTGCAAGTACAAATAAATCATAAATTAGACATAGACAACTGGGGTGAAAAGCATCTTTTGAACACTATGCAAATAGTAAGGGCATTCTTGAGGGAGATTAGAAAATCAAAGAGGGGGGTACCAGATAGTCTTGGCAGATAAATTTAAGCATAATTCAATGAGATTCTACAAGATTATTCAAAACAAGTTAACAATGAGGGAGAGAACGAGAGTAAGGCACCTTAAAGATCAAAGAGGTAGTTGTTGTTGTCAGAGCGTTTTCCCCTGAAAGGGAATGCAAACACAGCAGACAGGCAGAACTCAGTTAAAGCAGGGGCAAAGGATTCTCTCCAGAGGCCAGCCCTGAAAGGGAGATTATGACACACTCAAATTATAACAAAGCAGTATTTTTAAAAATTTGCTTTTAACATTCGCATACAACTTGATCACTTTGATCCTCCCTCATACTTCGTAAACCCAATTCTATAAGACACCGAATCAATGACAGGCATTCCTTTAACAGGCCTCAGCTTCCCATGACCTAATGGCATTGAACAGACACTAAAATCACTCATCCTTGGATCTTTCTATGCATCCTCCTCTTTCACATTCCAAAGATAATTGCTAGACTCCTTCAGGCCTCTCAGGCTGGCTTTGTCTGAGAGTCAGGTTGATTCATTGTATCTCATGTGCTTTCTTTATGAAATTCTGTTTTTCCTCTTATATTTCCCATTGTCCTAATTATGTGTTAAAAATACCAAAGACATTTAGTTTTAACTAGTTGCTATAAGATTTGTAAGAATGCTTTCTGTTCTGGTTAGTTAGGCTTAGGTTGTTTTCAAAGACTTCCAGCGTAGATACATGGAACCAAAACATTTTTGCCTATGTGTGAAAGTTAGTAATTGTTCAGAAGTACCCTGATTTGCCAAGAACAAAATAGATTACTCACAGCCATTCATGACAATGTACTGAGGGTAGACATTTGTCAGCCATTTTGTGGGAGCAGACATGGGCCATTTTGTTACCAGCAGATCCAGTTCACCTCTGCAGTTCTGTTTGAATTTCAGAAGATGTGAGGCATAAAATGAATTTTCACATTAGTTTTTACTAGGAAGCAGGCAAACTCAGGAAAATAAATATTGATGTTTTGAAGAGAGTTCACATTACAGAAGAGGAAATGCTGGAGGTCTTTGAAAACAAAGTTGAATAATCTCAGAGACCTGATCGAGTGTATCCCAGGACATTGTGGGAAGTTGAGGAGGATATTGTGGTGCCCCTTGCAGAAATATTTGTATCATCTGTAACTATGGTGAGATGCTGGATGATCGGATATTGGGTAATATTTTGCCGTTATTTTAAGAAGGGATGTAAGGAGAAGCCTGGGAAGTATAGACCTGTGAGTCTGACTTGTGTCATGGGTATATTGTTGGAGGTGATTCTGAAAGATAGGATTCAAACGTACAGTTTGGGGAAGAGTGGTAGGAGAGGGCAAGGAATAATTAGGAATTGTCAGGATTGTTTTGTAGAAGGAAATTATATTTCCCAAAGTTGATTGAGATTTTTGAGGGAGTATCCAAGAAGATTGAGGGCTCGTTGGTAAACATTATTGACTTGAAGTTTGGTAAAACCTTTTACAAGTTTCTGCATGGTAGACTAAATAGCAAGGTTAGATTACATGGGATTCAGGTTGAGCATGCCATTTGAATATACAATTGGCATAACAGCAGGAGATGGAGAGGAGGTGGACAGTTGCTTATTAGACTGGATGCAAGTTACCAATGATGTTCCACCCCAATCAGTGCTGGGTCCACTTTTGTTTGTTTTTTATGTAAATGATTTAGATGAGAGGTTTGATAAGTAATTTTGCAGATGTCATCAAAATTGGTGGTTATAGTGGACAGTGAAGGGTATCTCAGATTAGAAACAAAGTTTGATTAAATCAGTCAATGGTGTGAGGAATGGCAGATGGAGTTATAGAGGCATTGTATATTTATAAAACAAACAAGGGTAGGACTTATACAATTACAAGAAGGGCCTTGGGTAGTGCTGTTGAACAGAGAGACCTAGTTGGCCAGCTGCATATTTTTGAAGTTTGCTTCACATGTAGACAAGGTGGTGAAGAAAACATCTAGCATGCTTGCCTTCATTGCTCAGACCTTGGAGTACAGGAGTTGGAAGGGTGCATTGAGGTTGCATAGGATGTTGATGAGTCCTAATCTGGATTACTGTATCACGTTCTGGTGACCCTGTTATCATAAGTATGCTATTGAGCTGGAAAGGGTTCAGTGAAGATTTACTAGGATGTTGATGGGAATGGAAGATTCTGTTGTAAGAATAGGCTAGGACTTCTGTTCTCTGGAGCCTCAGATCTTGATGGGTGATAGAGTTTTGACAACCATGAGAGTTAAAGGTTGGGGGAATGGTAGGTATCTTTTTCTATGGTAAGAGACTTCAAGACTATGAGACACATTTTTCAGGTAAAAGGAAAAAGATTTTAAGTTTTTTTTTTAAAACAGTATAGATTGTGTGGCATTAACTTCGAAAGGGGGTGATGCATATGGACACAGTCACAACATTGAAAAGGCATTTAGATAAGTATATCATTGTTAAGATTTTGGAGGGTCATAGGCCAAGAACAGGCAGGTAGGACTTGACTAGTTTGAGATTATATTGGGTATGGACTGGTTGGACAGAAGGATCTGTTTCTGTGCTTTTTGACTGACCCTTGCAGTGAGGCAACTGTCCTGGTTTGATCTCAGTTCATTTTGAAAGCTTCTAAACGACAGCAGAAAGTCTCATTCAGAGCACTGTGCAATCAAGCAACAGCATCGGTGTATGGAAATTTAACTGTAAAATGAATCTATCCAAAGATAGGGCACTTCTGTTTGGCAGAGATGGGTATTGCAGATGCTGGAGATTAGAGTGGTGCTTCAAAAGTACAGCAGTTCAGGCAGCATACGAGAAGCAGGAAAATCGATATTTTGGGCAAAAGCCTTTCCTGCTGCGCTTTTCCAGCACCATTCTAATGTTGACTCACTTCTTCTGTTTGCCAGAGATGAAAATCAGGGTCATACCCCCCAGGGACGGGTAGCTCCCGAACTGGTCCAGTATGAAACAGCAACTTGACCAACTCGAAGCAGCTGAAAAATGACTGTTGCCTCCCTGTCTACGGCCAGGGAAAGGACCCTACACAGGAACTCATCCGAGAATAAAACACCGAGGGTCAGCGACCACTTACGCGCGGCACTGGAGCAATTCAGCTCTTCCCAAATGCTGTTCAAGATAACGTGAAACTGCCTGTGAGCAAGGAGTACAGGGTGATTCATTTATACGATGATAATTATAAGACACGGGACCACAGACATCGACAAGCAATAAAAATAATATACTCCGAGCACTGTTAAGATTGTATTGTATCAATATTACATGATAAACGTTTCACGTTCAATGTGCTACGGATCAAACGGTAAACGGCCATGAGGAAAGGTTTCATATCAGATCACACACAATGACAGTACAGTATCGAATAAGGCAGGGACTGAAACCGATATCAATTAAAGGGAGGTAATTCAATCCGACAGACGGGAGTGTTCAGCTCCTTTCACAGATGCTGTGAGTGGCTCTTAAAAGAGCCTTTGGGTTGACAGATTCAAGAATACTCTCTTCACTTTTTAGCAGATCCAGCAGCGGCGGTTTTCTTGGGCAACAGCACGGCCTGGATATTAGGCAGCACCCCGCCCTGAGCGATGGTCACCCCTCCCAGCAGCTTGTTGAGCTCCTCGTCGTTGCGCACGGCCAGCTGCAGGTGCCTGGGGATGATGCGGGTCTTCTTGTTGTCCCGGGCCGCGTTGCCGGCCAGCTCCAGGATTTCAGCCGTCAGATACTCCAGCACCGCAGCCAGATAGACCGGCGCTCCGGCACCCACACGCTCAGCATAGTTACCCTTTCTCAGGAGCCTGTGAACACGGCCCACCGGGAACTGCAGGCCAGCCCGGGACGACCGAGACTTCGCCTTGGCGCGAGCTTTCCCACCGCCCTTTCCTCTTCCGGACATAGTCACAATCTCACAAGCACTTTCACAGAGAATACTGCACTCCGCCCACATTGCGGCCTCTTATACCTTCGGGAGGAATGGTGGGGCGGCCATTTCTGATTGGGAATTGAAACAGCATTAGGAGGGGCTGTACAATGGGACCAATCAGATATCTGCCTCATTCCCCAATCCGGAGAGGGCACGGGGAGGAAGGCGGAAAGTACTGGCGCCAAATCATCAACCACATTTTTACAACTTGAAAAGCCCGCCAACATGTACCGAAAAGTAGAGTTTAAACACACAAGAATACACGAATAATAGATTTAATTTACTTCTACGTTAAAAGTGTACCCTTTACCTCGCCTCCTGGAATCTTCCCATTTCTGATCCTGAATGGAATCTTCTGAACATTAAACACAAGCGGAAACAAAAAAGGCGCCAAACCCTGCACTCTGCAACTAATCATTTATTTCACATTTCAACAGCACCCCGGTATACTGATAAAACATGATTGCGTTCTCCCGAGTCAGTGCATTAATAGTGAACACGATCGTTCGAGAATATTTTTAAGTTTCCTTCCCTATTGCACACGATCATAGATCGATAAAAACTCCACATTTACTCTGCCACTTCAGCAGCTGTTCTAGTTTTGTTTCGGTGCATTTTGCCCGGCGCTGCAACCTGACAATACCAGTGCGGAGATTTGGAAATGAAAAGTAAACAAAGTAAAATCGCACTCCAAGGGAACCTGTTTATTTTGCTAGTCGGTACTCGGGGCACTTCGTTTTCTGGGGGTGAAACTCAGGGTTCGTGCCCCATCGGGGCTAGTAACTCCTGAAGTGATCGAATAACAGAGGAACACGGACACATAAAATCAGCTGAAAAATGACTCAGTGGCGTTTATGATGATCTCTCTCCCCAGGCAGGGACCACAGGATATACATGATCACATCTGAGAGTAAGGCGCGCACCGGGTCAGCTGTCACTTTATAGAACATTTACAACATACAAACCTCGCAGAGACATTAATGGTACAAACCCAGAAACATAATTGTCCAGCTATTTCAGAGAAATTGTAGGTGGCTCTTAAAAGAGCCTTTGGGTTGTGGATGTGTGTTTGTTTCAGTGCAATGCGGTCCCTCACTTGGAGCTGGTGTACTTGGTCACCGCCTTTGTGCCCTCCGACACGGCGTGCTTGGCCAGCTCCCCGGGCAGCAGCAGCCGCACGGCGGTCTGGATCTCCCGGGAGCTGATGGTGCTGCGCTTGTTGTAATGGGCCAGGCGGGAAGCCTCCCCCGCGATGCGCTCGAAAATATCTTTGACGAACGAGTTCATGATGTTCATGGCCTTGGAGGAGATGCCGGTGTCGGGGTGAACCTGCTTCATCACTTTGTAGATGTAGATGGCGTAACTTTCTTTCCTGGACCGCCTCCTCTTCTTGCCGCCCTTCGCTGGCGCCCTCTTCACCGCTTTCTTCGCGCCCTTCTTGGCAACTTGACCCTTCTTTTCCTCAGCCATAGCGCCGCTCACTCTCAGATACAGAATAAGGGAAAGCGGACTCGGAGCTCGCACGTTATAGACTGACGGCGTCATC
>NC_057759.1:1170952-1174428 GCF_004010195.1 Chiloscyllium plagiosum
GCAATTCCAAAATGTCCTTGAACCAATCGACTTGTTCAACCAGAGGCAGTGAAGTGTTTGCAAAGGGTTAGAAGTCAAGTGCAGAGCCAACCAAGGAGGGCAGATTTCATTCCCTGAAGAAAAGTCACAGACAGGAACAGGAGAAGGCTATTCGGCCCCTTGAGCCTGCTCAGCCATTCAATAGCATCTTGGCTGATGCACCATTCCTCACACTCACTTTCCTGCACTTAACATGTAACCCTCAATTCCCTGACTGATCAAGAATCTATCAATCCCAGCCTTAAACCTGCTCCCTGTCCCCACACACCGCTCTCTGTAGCAAGGAGTTCCAAAGACTCTCAAGCCTCAGAGAAGAAATTCCTCCTCACCTCAGTCTTCAATTTTGAACCAGATGGTTGTTTGTTCCTGACAACAGTCATCATTAGAGTCAACACTCCAGATCTGCTTTTGTTTAAAATCGCATTCCAAATCCACCACCTGCCAAAGCAAGATTCACATTCACAACTGCAGGGCATACCCTGGGGAGCTGAAAATATAGGATTTTGCTTCCCCATTATTTGCTTCCCCATAAAGTCAATCTCATCAAAACTGAGATCAGAATAAATTGCCCCACCATTGAGCTAAACATTGATGTCGACAGAGTCCATACAGTGTGGAAAGAGACCATTCAGCCCATCCAGTCTGTCCCAAGCCAGTGAAGAGGATCCCACCCAGACCCTGACCCTACCCCCATAACCCTGCATTAACCATGGACATTCCCCCTAGCCTGCACATCATAGAATCCTGCAGCGCAGAAGCAGGCCTTCCAGCCCGTTGAGTCCACACCCTGACCCACTGAATAGCATCCGACCCAGACCCACCACCTCTCCAATCCCTGTAACCTTGCGTTTACCATGACTATACCTTCTAGCCTTCATAACTCTCACACTATGGTCAACTTAGCAAGGTAAATCCATCTAAACTGCACATCTTTGGACTGTGGGAGGAAACCGGAACACCCGCAGAAAACCCACACAGAGAAGGGGAGAATGTGCAAACTCCCAACAGGCAATCACCCGAGGCTGGCATTGTTCCTGGGTCCCTGGCACTGTGAGGCAGCAATGCTAAGCACTGAGCCACTGTGCCACCCAATGTTTTTGCCACTGGCCATGCAGGAGTTGGTTAGCTCAGTTGGTTTACAATGTATAGTCAGGCTGACAGCATGTGGTTCAATTTCTGCTCTGGTTGAGATTGCCGTGCGTGATCATTCCATGTCCTTGGATGTGGTGACCCTCAGGTTAAACCACAGTTGTTGCTTTTTCTCTCTTTGTCTCCCCACTCCTCTCTCTCTCTTTCGAATGAGACAATGGTGACTTTACATTAACCACCTGCTATAAACATAACTCTGCTGATTAAAAATTAACTGCCTTCTTTTTCACTGCAAAAAACCTGACGTGTTTCCTTCCTGCTGCACCATTAGAGTGAGCTGTAAATGAAGAAAAGACATTTTACCAACGGTACATATCTAAATGAATTGTGAGAGGATGCAAAGGGAGATTTACCAGCATATTGCCTTAGGGGCAGGAGAGTTTGAGTGATTGGGAGAGATTGGACAGACTGGGGTTGTTGTCCTTACAGCAGATAGATTGAAAGAGAGGGATGTATAAAATGATGAGGGATGAAGATAGTGGAGGCAGGAAGAAACTTTCCCGCTTAACGGAGGTGGGGTAAGGGTACAGATTGAAGATAAGGATCAGGAGGTTTCGAGGGAATGTGAGGAAAATCTTGCACACTCAGAGGGTGGTGTGTAATCTGGAAGTCACTGCCCGTAATGATGGGAGACGCAGAAACACTCATCACATTGAAGGAGGATTTAGATGAGTCAAACATTAAGATTGACAAGTCGCCAGGCCCAGACCAGATTTGTCCTCAGCTGCTTTGGGAATTGACAAGTCGCCAGGCCCGGACCAGATTTGTCCTCAGCTGCTTTGGGAAACGAGAAATGCAATCGCTTCGCCACTTGCAAAGATCTTTGCATCCTAGCTCTCTACTGGAGTCGTACCTGAGGACTGGAGAGAGGAAATGTAATTCCTCTCTTCAAGAAAGGAAATAGGGAAATCCCTGGCAATTACAGACCAGTAAGTCTCACGCCTGTCGTCTGCAAGGTGTTAGGAAGGATTTTGAGGGATAGGATTTATGACCATCTGGAAGAGTATGGCTTGATTAAATACAGTCAACACGGCCTTGTGAGGGGCAGGTCATGCCTCACAAACTTTATCGAGTTCTTTGAAGATGTGACTAGAAAGGTTGATGAGGGTCGTGCTGTGGATGTGGTGTATGTGGACTTCAGCAAGGCATTTGATAAGGTTCCCCATGGTAGGCTCATTCAGAAGGTCAGGACGAATGGGATACAGGGAAACCTAGCTGTCTGGGTATAGAATTGGCTGGCCAACAGAAGACAGCAGTGGTAGTAGAAGGAAAATATTCTGCCTGCAAGTCAGTGGTGAGTGGTGTTCCACAGGGCTCTGTCTTTGATAAGGTTCCCCATGGTAGGCTCATTCAGAAGGTCAGGAGGAATGGGATACAGGGAAACCTAGCTGTCTTGGTATAGAATTGGCTGGCCAACAGAAGACGGCAGTGGTAGTAGAAGGAAAATATTCTGCCTGCAAGTCAGTGGTGAGTGGTGTTCCACAGGGCTCTGTCGTTGGGCTCTACTGTTTGTAATTTTTATTAATGACGTGGATGAGGGGATTGAAGGATGGGTCAGCAAGTTTGCAGACGACACATAGGTTGGAGGTGTCGTTGACAGTATAGAGGACTGTTGTAGGCTGCAACATGACATTGACAGGATGCAGGGATGGGCTGAGTGGTGGCAGATGGAGTTCAACCTGAATAAATGTGAGGTGATGCATTTTGGAAGGTCGAATTTGAAAGCTGAGTACAGGATTAAGGATAGGATTCCTGGCAGTGTGGAGGAACAGAGGGATCTGGGTGTGCAGGTACAAAGATCCCTTAAAATGGCCACCCAAGTGGAAAGATTTGTTAAGAAAGCATATGGTGTTTTGGTTTTCATTAACAGGGGGATTGAGTTTAAGAGTCGTGAGATCTTGTTGCAGCTCTATAAAACTTTGGTTAGACCGCACTTGGAATACTGCGTTCAGTTCTGGTCGCCCTATTATAGGAAAGATGTGGATGCTTTGGAGATGGTTCAGAGAAAGTTTACCATGATGCTGCCTGGACTGGAGCGCTTATCTTATGAAGAGAGGTTGACTGAACTCGGACTTTTTTCATTGGAGAAAAGGAGGAAGAGAGGGGACCTAATTGAGGTATACAAGATAATGAGAGGCATAGATAGAGTCAATAGCCAGAGACTATTTCCCAGGGCAGAAATGACTAACACGAAGGGTCATAGTTTTAAGCTGGTTGGAGGAAAGTATAGAGGGGATGTCAGAAGCAGGTTCTTTACACAGAGAGTTGTGAGAGCATAGAATGCGTTG